>NC_056725.1:1079351506-1079421506 GCF_019279795.1 Protopterus annectens
GCCCGACACACCACAATCCTGACACTTAACAAAACAAAAAAGTTCACTGTTACACACAACACACACACAAAACACAAGCACAGCAACAACCTAAAAACCTATACTACACCTTACACAAAACTATCTATGCACTAACCTTAACCCAAACCCTAACCCTAAGGTCCATAATTATCGCACACTCACCTTACCCGCTCCCTAACCCTAATGTCTCTAACTATCACACACTCACCTTACCTGCACCCTAACCCTAAGTCCCTCACTATTGCACACTTACCTTACCCACACCCTATACCTAAGTCCCTCACTATCGCACACTTACCTTACCCACACCCTATACCTAAGTCCCTCACTATCGCACACTTACCGGGTCACGTTCGGTGTTTTCACTGTCAGGATTATGACTTGTCGGTCACCTGCTTTGTCGTTCTTCTGGCATCGGTGTTATGAGTGTCGATCTTCTGTGCCGTCGGTCAAATGTAGGGAACCCGTATATATATATATATATATATATATATATATATATATATAAAATATGTGTGTGTGTTTGTGTGTGTGTTTGTGTGTGTGTGCTTGTGTATAAATATATATATATGTATTATATATATATATATATATATATATATATATATATATGTTGTTGTTTGTCTTTTCGACTCTTCCCAGTTAGGGGTCACCACAGTGGAACCCCGGTCCACTAATGATTGGCAGTCACTTTTTATGGTGGCAAGTTGCCAGCCCGATGCCCAACCTTCGACAAAGGCACACCCATTCACACATGTCATTCGGAGGCCACTTGACCATGGGGAGGACATGCAGACTCCACACAGAAGGCACTCCAGCTGAGAATCAAACAGGAGAACCTCTTGCTGTGAGGTAACAATGCATGCTACCGCTGTACCACCATGGATTTGCTGTAATGTGTATATCTATATATAGATATATATATATATATATATATATATATATATATATATATATATATATAGAGAGAGAGAGAGAGAGAGAGCGAGAGAAGGGTCCCTATCAGATGATCAAATTTTCAGCAAATTGAGCTCCTTATGGTCAAGACCATGTAATTGAGATTTTGAAAACTGAAAGTTTTTGAATGGAGATCACAGTACAGTGAGGATTGGGAAATTTACCCTTTTCCTCACTTTGTTGTGATCTCAGAGTTGGTCTATATAATGTGTAGTAGGTGGAGGGGGGTCTGTCCCCCTGCAAAAACATTAAAAATGCAGATTTCTCTCTCTCTTTTTTTTTTTTTTTTTTGATGTTTGAGTTTCAGAAACCTGATTTTATAGCCTCTTGCATATTTTTTTTGAGGTTCCAAAAAGTCGATCATTTGATATAGACCCTAACACACACACACACACACACACACACACACACACACACACACACACACACACACACACACACACACACACACACACACACACACGCACACACATGCACACACACATACACACACACACACACACACACACACACACACACACACATACACACACACACACACACACACACACACACACACACACACATAAACTACATTTGATAGCTTTAATACCTGACAAAAATCTAGTTAAAGAAAATGGAAAAAAAATGTTAACTTCATTCTTAAGGTAGCCTAAAAAATGCAAATTGCTTATAAAAATCATATTGAGCTGTTGCACATGGTGATATTAGCTTTCCAAATGTAAAATCTCATTCCCTAGATGCAAACTTTATCTCTATTATACTTTTGCTTAACTCAACTTATACTATTCAGTGGAAAGCCATTTAAGAACATATCGTATTCAGTTCTCATAAATCTGTTAAATATGATAAATTAGAAGTATGTAATAACACATTCCCTTGGTTAATAAAACATACATTAGAAGGAAACTCATTTAAATCTTTAAACTCTTCATATATGAAACTAATTTTTAAAACAGTTAGAAAGTATGTTTTGAAAATCCTATAACTTTAAAATGGAAATTTTTGTGTTTTTTGCCTTTGCATTCACCCCTAGATTTGTGAAAACTCAGAACAATGTTGAAATAAATTTGCTAAAAAGGAATGCATTTGTGTTTTGGTCTAATTGCTTTTAATAGGGGAACTTTGAGTTACTAGAATGTTTAATTAAATATTATAAGTTGGATGAATCTCTTAATCAGCTAATATTATCTATTAAAAAAAAATTAGAAACAAAATTTTGGTAACATGGATTAAGAGGAATACAAATCTATTCCCCCATTATTAGAGTATATAAGTGCTATCATCAAAAGTAAGCTGGCTGCAAAGAAAGTATGTCCAAGTTGTATAAGTTAATTATAAAAAGTAATACCTTTGATACAAAATTTTGGAATTTTTAGATAGTAGTAGACTGAGTAACTCAGCTGATGCTAAGGGTAAAGCTGTGCTACTTAAGTCAGTAGTTAGTCAAACATATTCAAGTTTATATTGGAAAGTTTTTGTGTGGGAATATATTCTTAGAATGTTTTATTACTCCTTGTAAAAGGTCTAAGTTTATTAAAGTGGCTTCTTCAGTTTGCTGGAGATGCAATAAAGCTGCAAAAGCTGATTGGGCACAAATGTTTATGGATTGTGAAAATTAAAAGTTTATTGGAAAGAAATAAATATTTTTTAAAGGGTTATGGTTGTATAATTATTTTATAGGTTCATAGGTTCATAGGTTCGTACTAGGCTATCTGCCCTAGGGCATTTATAAGCCTAGCCAGAGTGTATGTGGCTTACACCACCCTTTAGGATGAGAATACTACGCCCTTTTAGGGTTTAGTTTACTATGCCTCTGTCTAGTAGTGACACAGAGATGACCCCCGGGGTAAACCTACGACCTCCCATCCACTCGTCGAGATTTCTCTTGAATAGAGTCAGTGAGGGGCTCTGCCTAACATGGACTGGGATTCTGTTCCAGAGTGTAGGGAGCCTCTGGGTTATGAATCTGTCCCTCCAGCACGTTCTATTTATTTCTGTGTTGAGGTTTAAGTCACTTGTTCTCGTGGCTCTGATGGATTTGGATTTTCTGAGGTGGAGCATGTCCATTAATTCAGGATTGGACATGGCCTTGTACGTCAGGCACAGATCACCTCTGAGTAGGTGGTATGCGACTGAATAGAGCTGGAGTTTTTTCAGTCGGGCAGCATATGACATATGTTTAAGACCCTTTATCCTCTTGGTGAGGAACTTTTGGGGTCTTTCCAACTGCTGCAGGTGTCGGGTGAGATACATCCCAAATGGGGCATTGCATTCAATCATTGGCCTGATAAGAGAAGAGTACAGGGGCACAATGACCTCTCTTGATCTAGATGTGAAACCCTTCATTATAAGGTGGGCAATATAGAAGGTCTTCCTAACCACTTTGGCAATGTGAGTGTCAAATGAGAGGTTACTGTCAACCTGGGTCCCTAGGTCCCTGATTACCTCTTCCGTACTTAATGGATTACCGCCTATGTGGTAATTTGTCGGTACCTTGTTTTTCCCAAAGGGTATGACTATACATTTTTTGGCGTTCAGCTTAAGGCCATGGCTCTGGCACCAATTATCCGTTTCTATGAGGCCTCTCTGAAGGATGTTTGCGTCCACTGGAGTATCAATTATGGCGCCCAGTTTGCAGTCATCTGTGAACTTTGTCAGCCACAATCCTCCTATGTTTGCTTGTACCTCGGAAAAATGACTAGATCAACAATACTAATGAATATTCCACTTCCTTTACCTGTAAAAAAAAAAAAAAAAAAAAACAAACAGCAAAAATGTTTTGGAGTCTCCTTGCAGTAATTAGAAAAATTATTACAAAAAATTGGAACTCAAACTCAGTTCCTACAGTTAAAAAATGTTTAAGTTTATCAGCAATGTTATGCAAAACTGAAAAAGAAGTGATTAGAATGATGTCTGTAACTCATACTAAGATGTCTAGTTGTTGAGATAACTGAAATGTTGCTATTAAAATGCCAAAATACTTAATTTGTTAATTATATTTGATTATTTATTTATTTATTTATTTATTTTACATTTGTTGACCGAGATAGTCCGACTGGATGCATGTCCATTTTCAGCGGAGGCCCGGGGAGAAAAGCTCCAAAGGTAAGCAGATACAGCATTACATAATACCAGCATTACATATTACAAACAGACTATTTACAGAGATTACATAAGTAGGCAAGTTAAACAAGTTCCACAGGTTACAGTTAATCCTGAGCACAAGTCAGGATTAAATTAAATTACACAGTAAACTGGTTAACAGATTTTTACACATTCTAGAGAGAGTTAGCCAGGCTTGATACATTGACATAGCCAGTTAAGTGACAAATGTTGTTTGAGTCTAGTTTTAAATTGACCTAAGGTGGAAAGTAAGGTAATATCAGCTGGAAGAGAGTTCCAGGATCTACTTACAGAGTTTGCAAAGAGAGAATCACCGGCTGTGTTATTAATTTTGCTAGTCTGAATTAGTAGTTTGTTAGAGGATCGAAGCGGTCTAGGATTGTTATAGGGGGTGATAATATTTTTAAGTGCAGGAGTATTGTCCGGATTATAGAGGATTTTCTAGGCCATAATCAGTTGGTTATACTGGATTAGGCTGGGTAGTTCAAGCCACCCAAGCTGATTTAGATTGATGCAATGATGTGCCTAAAAGGCAGCCCAGTGGCAAACCTGGCAATGTGGGTGTAGCAAACTGAGAGTTTGTTAAGGACAGTCTTGTTTAAATTTGAGAGTAGAGGGGATGCATACAGAAGGGTTGAAAGAAGGTGATAGTGAGCTATGGCAATTTTAGTTGGAGGGGTTAGGAAGGCTTTTATTCTGTAAAGTGACCCTAGTTTTTTATTGATGGTTTTGATAGTTTGGTTAACATGTAGGTCAAATTTTAGATTATTGTCTATGATGGCACCTAATAGTTTTGGAGATGGGTCAGTGGAGATTATTGTGCCATCATTTGATTTTATGGTAAAGGTGAAAGCGGTAGACCTATGTGTTGGTGAAAATAACAGCATTTTAGTTTTTTGGGGATTTAGGATCAGATGATGTTCAGAAAGCCAGTTTTCTATTGTATTAAAGGTGGTCTGGGTAGCTGACCATAACTCTACTGAAGATGTGGCTGAGCAAATCAGAGTAGAGTCATCAGCATATTGGATACAGCTGACTTTTGGGATGACAGTATAAAGGTCGTTAATGAAGATGGAGAAAAGCAAGGGCCCTAGTATAGAGCCTTGTGGTACTCCAAGGGTGTTAGGTAGAAGGTTAGAGAGTTTGTTCTGCCAGAGGACAGCCTGCTGTCGACCATTCAGGTAGGATTGAAACCATTGGAGGGCTCCAGTATCTAGACAGAATGTTTGCAGGGTGTGGATTAAAAGTTGGTGATCAACTATATCGATTAGCTTGGAAAGATCCAAAAAGAGGGCTGAGGATATATAATTATTGTTGTGATTATGGTTTATGGTGTTAGTAAAGGCTAGGAGGGCTGAAGTAGTGCTGTGATGAGGACGGAAGCCATGTTGAGTGTCTGCTATAAGGTGATTCTGGATTAGGTGGTGCATGAGTTGTCTTTAAATACATTTTTCCATAATCTTTGCAAGTGGAGAGAGTATAGCTATTGGTCTATAATTGGAGAATTCAGTAGAGCTGCCTCCTTTGTGAAGTGGTATTACATAGGATATTTTCCAGATGGTGGGAATTTTAGCTTCTACTATGGTTCAATTGATTAGTATTGAGACAGGGTAAGCAATAGCATCAGCTGATTTTTGTAGGTACTCGGCAGGGAGTTGATCAGCAGAAAGTGTAGTGGGTTTTAATTTTTTGATCAAGGTATGGATAAGTGAAGTGGCGACTGGTTGGAAGCTGAACGCAAGTAGGTTTCTAGGGGTGCTACTTTCAGGACCAGGGGAGCTAGGAGGTAGTTGGCTAAATAGGGCTTGAATTGTCTCAGTAAAGAATAGGTTAAAACTATCAGAAACATCTTCAGGGGTTTTATCAATAGTAGCAGCAGGGATTGGGGTTGAAGTTTGTCCAGGATGTAGTAGATTATTTAAACCTGCCCAAAACTTCTGAGGGTTATTTTGATTTACTGTCTGTAAATTACAGTAGTATTGTTTTTTGTCTTGTAAAATTGATTTTTTGGTTTCGTTCCTGGACTGCCTGTATTTAATGTGATCTTGAGGGTCTTTAGAAGAATGCCCCGCTTTGTTTCTAATGGTAATTTTGAGTTTAGACTGCAGTTTTTGCCTTGGTTCTCTTTGAATGAACAGGTGCATGCAAATCAAGGATCTCAAGGAATTTGTTGTTAAAGTATGCTACTGCTTCCTCTAAGGGGAGGTGTTTTAGAATAGACCAATTACATTAGTTTAGTTCTTGTTGGAATCTGGCAGGGTCAAAGTTTTTATTGTTTCTAACCTTTCTGAGTAAGGGTTGTTGGGAATTAATGGTTTTGTGCTTAATTACATTTGTGAGAAGGTGATCGCTTAGGCCATTAAGGAGGGTACCAGAGGTGTACAGTTGGGGGTTGAGTACCCAAGTCAAGTCTTTATGAGTACCCAGTCAAGTATACTTTATTTTTGGTTTGGTTTACCTATCCTGGCAGGGGTGGATATGATTTGTGTAAATGCATGCAGGTTAATATGGGTGGTTGGGGATTCTGAGGAACAGGTGCCCCAATATATGTTAAAGTCTCCAAGTAGTAGGGTTTCTTGGGGGTAGTGACATGACAGCCAGAGCAGGATATCTTCAAATGTAGATATATTGTTACCTGGGGGAATGTACATACAGATGATATTAATGCATTTATTTTTTATTAAGTTGCAATTTGGTGGCAAGAATCTCTGAGTTATTAATCTGAGGAGATTGTATTACATCTATGGTGACATTCAACTCAGATTTATAGAGTACAGCTAGCCCTCCCCCCTTACTCGAAGCACGATCCAGCCTGTGTATGTTGTACCCAGGTGGAAACACTTCATTGTCTTTAGTGTTAGGTTTTAACCAGGTTTCAGATAAACAGAGAATCTCAGGGGAGTGGACATCCAGAAGTGCATGCAATTCATGTACCTTGTTATTAATGCTTCTAATATTGAGATGACAGACTAGGAGAGAGTTAGTTGGCCTATTAATTGTAGGTTTGTAGCTTAGATTGCAAGTAGAGGGGGTATGTGTATCTGAAGTGAGTGGGCCAGGGTTGGGGTGAATATCACCACCAAGTATTAGGTTGAGTCTATACTTGGTGATGAACTTCAGGAATTTGTTTATTAGTTTGTGGTAGTGTTTGGATCTAGAGCTAATGTGCCTGAGGTTGAGATGTTGATAGACTGAACAAGATGTTGGATAGGATCTGGTACTGTAAGTATGGTTGAATGTGGAAGGATTTACAGCTGAGGTGATAGTATGGCCTTTTGGGACCTGAAATCCCGTGAGAAACTGGTTTTCATACAAGGTAAGGAGGTATGGTGTGAACAAGAGGGGTAGTAAAGAGGAGTATATCATTATCTGTGATTCAGCTAGTGAGTTAAGGAACTGTTTTACCTGGTGATGCAACACCAGAAGATAGAGTGGTGAGGTAAAGGTACTATAAAGGGGATGAGAGAATGCCAGATGAAAGCTAATAGGTGCTATTAAAATGTAGATAGTAGAATGGGGGTGGGTGGAATTATCCCAGATGAAAGCAGATAGGATCCAGAAAGTGGGTGAGTGGCTATAGTACTATAAATTTAGAGGTACTGGGGGTGGGAGGAAATTGGGGGCAGGGAGGGGAGCGAAGAGAGCCCAAGCATAGTGAGGGCAAACGTAGCGGGGCTATTGCAGTTTACAAGGTTTCCTAAGGTGTCCTAAAGCTATAAGGTAAGTATTACAGCTCTTAATCTAAGAGTCGATTTACTTCAGTTACAAGGGAAGGAGGCAACCACTCAAGTAGAAACAAAGAGCCCTATGGCTGACCAATATGGTGACCTGCTTAATTACAAAGCACTGTAAGTGAAAGCTTAACAAATGCTTTTTGTGTATGCAACCTACTCTGTTTAAATGTTGAGAGAAACTGATTGCAGTCCTGTAGACACCGTTTTGTAGGGAACTGAAGAGTTCAATCTGTTTAAATGTTGAGAGAAACTGATTGCAGTCCTGTAGACACCGTTTTGTAGAGAACTGTAGAGTTCAATCTGTTTAAATGTTGGGAGAAACTGATTGCAGTCCTGTAGACACCGTTTTGTAAGGAACTGTAGAGTTCAATCTGTTTAAATGTTGAGAGAAACGGATTGCAGTCCTGTAGACACCGTTTTGTAGGGAACTGTAGAGTTCAATCTGTTTAAATGTTGAGAGAAACTGATTGCAGTCCTGTATACACCATTTTGTAGGGAACTGTAGAGTTCAATCTGTTTAAATGTTGGGAGAAACTGATTGCAGTCCTGTAGACACCATTTTGTAAGGAACTGTAGAGTTCAATCTGTTTAAATGTTGAGAGAAACTGATTGCAGTCCTGTAGACACCATTTTGTAGGGAACTGTAGAGTTCAATCTGTTTAAATGTTGAGAGAAACTGATTGCAGTCCTGTAGACACCGTTTTGTAGGGAACTGTAGAGTTCAATCTGTTTAAATGTTGAGAGAAACTGATTGCAGTCCTGTAGACACCGTTTTGTAGGGAACTGTAGAGTTCAATCTGTTTAAATGTTGGGAGAAACTGATTGCAGTCCTGTAGACACCGTTTTGTAGGGAACTGTAGAGTTCAATCTGTTTAAATGTTGAGAGAAACTGATTGCAGTCCTGTAGACACCGTTTCGTAGGGAACTGTAGAGTTCAATCTGTTTAAATGTTGAGAGAAACTGATTGCAGTCCTGTAGACACCGTTTCGTAGGGAACTGTAGAGTTCAATCTGTTTAAATGTTGAGAGAAACTGATTGCAGTCCTGTAGACACCGTTTTGTAGGGAACTGTAGAGTTCAATCTGTTTAAATGTTGGGAGAAACTGATTGCAGTCCTGTAGACACCGTTTTGTAGGGAACTGTAGAGTTCAATCTGTTTAAATGTTGAGAGAAACTGATTGCAGTCCTGTAGACACCGTTTTGTAAGGAACTGTAGAGTTCAATCTGTTTAAATGTTGAGAGAAACTGATTGCAGTCCTGTAGACACCGTTTTGTAGGGAACTGTAGAGTTCAATCTGTTTAAATGTTGAGAGAAACTTACTGCAGTCCTGTAGACACCGTTTTTTGGGAAACGTAGAATTCAATCTGTTTAAATGTTGAGAGAAACTGATTGCAGTCCTGTAGACACCGTTTATAGGCAACTGTAGAGTTCAATCTATTTAAATGTTGAGAGAAACTGATTGCAGTCCTGTAGACACCGTTTTGTAGGGAACTGTAGAGTTCAATCTGTTTAAATGTTGAGAGAAACTGATTGCAGTCCTGTAGACACCGTTGTGTAGGGAACTGTATAGTTCAATCTGTTTAAATGTTGAGAGAAACTGATTGCAGTCCTGTAGACACCATTTTGTAAGGAACTGTAGAGTTCAATCTGTTTAAATGTTGGTAGAAACTGATTGCAGTGCTGTAGACACCGTTTTGTAGGGAACTGTACAGTTCAATCTGTTTAAATGTTGAGAGAAACTGATTGCAGTCCTGTAGACACCATTTTGTAAGGAACTGTAGAGTTCAATCTGTTTAAATGTTGAGAGAAACTGATTGCAGTCCTGTAGACACCATTTTGTAGGGAACTGTAGAGTTCAATCTGTTTAAATGTTGAGAGAAACTGATTGCAGTCCTGTAGACACCGTTTCGTAGGGAAATGTAGAGTTCAAACTAAGTCACACCAGGTCATCCAAGGGGGGAAGAGAGAGGGAAATCCTAAGCACCTAGATTTGAAAATGATTACTTAGACAATTTGATATATTTCTAACACTGTGTAGTTATATGTTATATTGAATTTCTTTCTTTTCTACATATTTTGCATATATGTTAAATCAATAAAAATGTTCTTAAAAATAACAAAAAAAAAAGAAAAGATCAGACAAAGTAGTTCACCTTGAACAATGTAAAGTAATAAGGTCGTTTGTTAAAGCTTACAACAACTAATACAGCCCTTTGTGGATTTACAGAAGAAATCAAATATGTACAACTATGATAAGTTTGAAATTGAAGAGAAGGAGCAGGACAGATACAAAGGTTAAGACAATACTTTTTGGACAATTTTTGACTGGTTATACTCTTCCTTTATAGTGTAGCAATTGTCTGTATCTATGAACTTATCCAGTCTCCAGAAGTTTATTTTCTGTTATTGTTTGTTCTCAATGGCCTGCTTTTAGATTATTTTATTTCAATTTATCATGTACAAAAAAAAAGTTGTAAGCATCACACTTATGTAATGTTTTTCACATCAGTAATATTGATATTGTTGCTTTGTGTTGCAGTAGCCCAGCCTTTCCAACATGCATGCAGTGATGTGTTAAAAAGAGCATTAACATCCCATTCAAAGACAAAACCTAAAAGTCGAATATCTCAGTTCAATACCTTTACTTCACTGCAACAGGTCTTTGTTAAAAAAAAAATCAAAGGGTGTTGTATGTGTGTGATAATAACAATGATAGGGATTGTGGTTCCCATAGTAGAAATATCTATTGCTGAAATTACTGGTAATTTATTTGCTGAATTAGCTATGGTACACATAGAACAGAACAATGTATATCTGGGCACTAAAGATAGTTTATTTAACTAACCTTTAATAAATAGGGGAATATCTCTTTCCCTATTAGGATCATAGAGAGAGATGTTTGTTTCTGAAGATAGTATTCCAATCAGTATAATACTGATGGGAAAAATCAGTGCAATGTTACTATTACAAAACATGACATACACAGCAAAACACTGTGTAATCAGTCATTGACTATACAGTGGACCTTTAAATCTAGTTAATTTGTATTACACTACATTATGTGTGTTTTGACCACCATATGCATTATCCCCCATAAGCCTTACCAGTCAACTCTATATGACTATAGAAAGGATAATTACTGATCCAATAAATAAGGACATAAGTAACTTAAAAAAATCTCTCAACCCATGCCAGCTTAGATTTATCAAGGGTAGATCTTGCTTAGTTATTGTGGTCAACTTCTTCAAGAAGATTACTGAAGCAATAGATGAGGGGGATCAATACACACAGCATATGTACACCTCACAGAGGCATTCAACACCATCCAGCACTAAAGTATCATAGATGCACTCTCTCGGCTAAATCACTGCGTAACTTGTTGGATAGCAAACTGGATCACAAACAGAACCCAGGAAAGTAGGGAGGTTAGAACTATCTGCTCTAAAAAAAGCTGTCATTGGAAGTGTACCAAAGGGGTCAGTTCTTGGGCCATTCCTCTTTGGCTTTTACTTTCCAGAGGTCAAAGCAAATGTTAATGGTTTATGGCTGACCAAGTTTGTAGTTGACTGTAAAGTTGGTGCCATCATTAACTCCCCAAAGGATACCAAATTCGAATAAGAGGGCCTCTCCAAAAGCAAAATAAATACATAAATACATAACTGACGTCAAAATCAATGACTAAAACTAAATGCCAAGAAATATCTAATTGCATTCTTTGGCAAGCATGACTTCAATAGTAACTATCATATTGATAACTCAACCCTGAAAGCTGATATTATAGTCAAAGATCTGCGAACCTATGTTTATATTGAACTGTCCTTTGATCACCACATGTCCACTTTTGTAAGCAGGTCCTTTTTCATCACATTGCTTATATCTAAAAGTATGGCATCCAGGTGCAGAAATATAATAATTCCCACTTAACGCAGCCCTCATTCTGCCTATCCTTGAATGTAATGCTCCATTCATTATGTACCTGTCCAAACACTTGTCAAAACTGATTTTTTTTTCTCACTGAAAAATATCATAGGCCTGACTGTCTCAAAACCTTATATTTCTTCTCAGTATTATACTGTCTACTAAGAAGTGACCTCTTCCTTGTATATAGACCCTCAAGAGACCTTATCCTGTCAGACCTATTACATATTTACATGTTCTCTGGTAGTGTGGTCACCCTCTCAAGGGATTTTAACTCCTTTGCAACATAGAAGTTGTTGCAGAGATAGACAGGTATCACAAGGAATACCTCTTCTATGGAACCATTTTCCACATAAAGCAAAATACTTCACTGACTCTGTTGAAACATAATTTAGACGAATGGATAAGAAACCACAAATTTACTCCTGATTTAGCAGCCATGCCTCTCATAAATAGAGGCAACTGTTAAATGTCCAACAAATCCTTGTTCTGTCCACCTCTGAGTTATTTGTTCAGAAAATATAACAGCTAAAACACAATGGAAATGTAAAGACAGGCTTTTTAAGATCCTCATTGATTAGCCAAAGTACCTATGAACCTATGAAGTAAACTCTTTTTGTCAAGCTGGTTTAATAATCAACCCACTAAATGAAAGCTGTACATGAATGAAATCCAGTGAGTTTGCAAAGTGGTAGTAGAGGAATGATAAAACCTCAAGCAGACAAAATAGAAGCTATATAAAATTGCTCCATACTCACTACTAAGAAGGAGGTCATAGCTTTTATAGGGTTCAACTAATACTACCACAAAGTCATCCCTAACATTGCTACAACAGCCTACATCTTGAATGGTCTGTATAAGGGTAGAGCTGTACTCTGCATCAAATGGACAAAGATGCCACAACAGACAGTCTGGAAATTGAAAGAACTGACGTGATCTGAGTTCATTCTGTTGGCCCCTAGCTTTTCTAAACAGTTTACAGTAGTCACTGATACATCTGAAGTAGGTATTAGAGCAATGCAGGCATGGAAAATACAGGAGAGAGAGAGAGAGAGAGAGAGAGAGAGAGAGAGAGAGAGAAAGAGAGGGACATAGGTAAGTAATGCTGAATTTGTATTGTCAGTCACTGAAAGAAAAAAAAGTAACCATTAAGTGGGCTCTGTCTAGTCTTATTTATTATGAATCAGAGACCTCTTGATTTTTAAACACCATGCACATATTAATGGCTGTTTAGACAAAGACAGAATTAATCAGGCTAGCTAGATAATCCTTACAGCTCGTTTAGTTTAAAATGTTGAACTGCCCAGATGGTCACCATATGAATAAAGATGTGCTTTCACAGGTATATCCCTCATCTGAGATCACAAGAAGTAATTGGCCTACACTGGAGGAGGGTCATATAAAATATTGACTGCTAGACCCATGCTGAGCACTAGGGGGGATTGTGTGAGGCAAAAAGGATGTCATTACTAAGGTTAGATTATACATTGTGGAGAGTATGACAGAAGGTAGATAGTCTTCAGGCAGGAAACAGCCAGCTGATAAAGGACAACTGTTCCAGTTGGTGAATAAAGATCATGCTTCACAAATGGAGATGGTTGCAATGTTTTAATACTAGCAAAAACAATGGAAAAGTGTCAGTGACTTCGTGTACAAAAAGCATGCGGTCTCCAGTGTGGAAGACAAACCTGTTTTCTTAAGGAAGGAACTGCAACCTGTCTGAACTGGATTTATCCTGCTTACAAAGGAAAAACATTTAGGAATTCTACAAGTGAAGGCATGCCTTTTGTAAGGCTCAAGGTAACAGGCACCTGAAGGGCTGAATAGTGTTTCTTTTTGTTGCGATTGAATACTTACCTGTTGTTGTTATATTTGGTTTGTTGCGAGAAATACAATGGCAAACATTGACTTCAAAGTTGTGGTGGGGCTGCAGGAAGCAACTGAATGGGTGGGGTTAATTAGAATGGAGTGAGGTTCTTATCACAACATGTCAATGTATCTTTGATCAGATGGCGATCTCAGTCACTTTCATCTGCAGACTGCCTTAGTGCCCAGTCATTATAGCCACTTCATTGCCTATATACACTTCATCATTTAAACCTCCGTCTTTTAAACACAATGAAGAAATTAAAGTATAAAAAGTGTGATGGAAGCAACAGAATCAATAGGGGGTCTGGAGGCAGCTAGGCTCCAGCATTTATAGTATTATAGATGCACTGAGGTGCATCTAAAGTACTTTTTAAATAACCTTTTCAATCAATGATGTCCTGTACAAAAACATCATTAAAGAAAGAAATTTAGTCTTATTTATCTTTATTTTTTCTTTCAAGGAAAATATATTGTGCTCAAAGCTAACAAAATTCTACTTTCTAATAAACCGATATGACAAATTCTTGCAAGGCTATATAAATCCTTTCTGTAAATAGCATCTGCTTCCATGTCCCTCATAAAAAGATAGTTATCTTCCATGTATCCCTCTGGTGCTTGATTGGGGTGAACATAAAATTACAAATGGCCACAGGCAAATATTATATGAATGAGAGTCTAAATGAGGAAACTAGAACACATTAATAAAATCAACACACAGGCAGGGAGTACATGTAGACATCACGAGGAAGCAATGGACCATGTGTTGTGAGATAGTAAGGACACTCATTGCAACACTGTTGCAGTAACCAGCTGCTGTAACAAACACTCTGACCAGATTACCAAAGTGCAAACAATAGCCCCCATACCCAGCAATTAAAGCCACATTTATTGATTGTGTACACCTTAGATATCAGACTATAATAAAATAAAAATAATAATTGCCCGCAATAATTTAACACCCACACGGCTACTAGTTCTAGTCACTTGTATGACTTTGACTATAACCTCAAATGTTTAATTGTTATCAAACTAATGAATATATGCTTAAATAGCTGTCACAGGGGCAAGCACTGCTGTCAGACTACAGTGTGCAACCTACTACAACACCCCAACCTACCTCTCAACCTCTTATCTCAACAATCAAACAAAAAGCTAAAAATAATGGTGGATAAAGGAGCAAAATCAGGATGATATTGTCCTTAACTTAGAAAGCTGCTAGGATAATAGGTTTTGCAATAGCATACTTCTTCTGAAGGCTTTAAAGTCTGAAATGTGTCTGTCATTATTAATGCACTGCAGTCGTCACTGATGTACCAGAAAAAAAAAGATTTATCAAAAAAAAAACATTGAGGAATTAACCAAAATATGATGCAAAATAAGAGACATTCTAAAGAATCACAGACAGTTGAGATCATCTATGTCCGTACCACATCCATACATTCATAGGTTCATAGGTTCATACTAGGCTATCTGCCATAGGGCATTTATAAGCCTAGCCAGAATGTGTTTGGCTTTCACCACCCATTTTAAATTTATTTTGCTATGCCCTTTTTCGAGGTTAGTATACTGTGCCTCTGTCTAACAGTGACACAGAAGTGATACCCTGGGTAAGCCTACGATCTCCCATCCACTCATCAAGATTCCTCTTGAAGAGAGTCAAGGAGGGACTCTGCCTAACCTGGACTGGGATTTTATTCCAGAGTGAAGGGAGCCTCTGGGTAATGAATCTGTCCCTCCAACATGTCCTATTTATTTCAGTGCTGAGGTTCAAGTCTCTCGAGTGCGTAGCTCGATGGAATTTGGATTTTCTGAGGCGCAGCATGTCCATTAATTCTGGGTTGGACATGGCTTTATACGTCAGGCACAGATCGCCTCTGAACAGGCGGTATGCCACTGAGTAGAGCTGGAGTTTCTTTAACCGGGCAGCATATGGCATCTGTTTGAGCCCTTTGATCCTCTTGGTGAGGTACTTTTGGGGTCTTTCCAGTTGCTGCAGGTGTCTGGTAAGGTACATCCCAAAAGGGGCATTGTACTCAATTATGGGACTGATGAGGGATGAGTAAAGAGGCACGATGACCTCCCCTGATCTAGATGTGAATCCCTTCATGATTAGGTGGGCTATATAAAATGTTTATTTAACCACTTTGGCCACGTGGTTGTCAAATGAGAGATTGCTATCAACTTGGGTCCCCAGGTCCCTAATTACTTCTTCTGTACTTAATTGATTACCACCTATGTGGTAATTTGTGGGCACTTTGTTTTTGCCAAAGGGGATGACTATACACTTTTTGGCGTTTAGCTTGAGGCCATGGCTCTGGCACCAGTTGTCTGTTTCTATGAGGCCCTTTTGGAGGATGCTTGTGTCGGCTGGAGAGTTGATTATGGCATCCAGTTTGCAGTCATCTGCGAACTTGGTCAGCCACAGTCCTTCCGTGTTGGCCTGTACCTCCAAGAAATATATACCGAACAAGAGAGGTCCCAGGACTGAGCCTTGTGGGACACCACTTGTAACTGGTTTGGAGTCTGATATGGCTCCAGCAATTCTAACCATGTGGGTTCTGTCCTTGAGCCAGTTTGCAATCCATCTAGTGACATAGGGGTTTATATTTAAGCTGGTGAGCTTATCTATAATGCCCGAGTGGGGTATTGTATTGAAGGCTTTTGCGAGGTCCAGGTAGGCTGTGTGGACCACCTTCCCCTCGTCAATGGCCTTGGTGACTGTTTCAAAGAAATCAACCAGGTTTAAGAGGCAGGATCTGCCCTTAACAAAGCTGAACTGGGTAGGATCCAGTGTCTGTAGGTCCCCAATATCTTTATTTGTGAGGTCCATGATGATCCTTTCCATAGCTTTGCAGACCAAGCTAGTCAGGCTTATGGGGCGATAGTTTCCAGGATCCGTTGAGGCACCACCTTTATGGAGAGGGACCACTGCTGCTGTACGCCACTCTTTGGGCACATATCCTGTAGTAAGGCTGAGTTTGAACAGTAGTTTTATGTTTGGGTTTAGCTCTTCTTGGAGTTCATGTAGGATGCAGCCCGGGACACCGTCTGGTCCCATTGATGCTGTGTTTTTTTGCTTTGGAGAGGGCGGCTCTTACCTGAGCATCTCAGATATCAGGGGGTCAGCACTCTGCTGGGATAGATATTTGCCCTTTTTGGGGGGGGGGGGTTTGCGCTGAACCTGTCAGCTAGGATGTTGGCAATGTCTGTGGGTTCAGTGTATTTTTGTCATTTTGGACTAATTCTGAGCATATCTGGGAATTACCACCAAGGTTCCTAACATAACTAAAGAAAGCCTTGTGATTATCCTTAGTGTCCTGTGCAATTTTTCTCTCGAAGCTGGCCTTAGACAATTTTATGAGTGCCCGTAGTTTTTTGCTAATACTGATCAGTGATGCCTTCCCTTTTTGGGATTTTGCTCTATCATTTAGTAGCTTCTTCCTTCTATTGTATAGTTTGTTTATGGCTGGGGTCCACCAGACAGGATGTCTGCCTTTGGAGGATTGGGTCTTGGTTTTATTTGGGATCGCATGATCCATGCATTCCTGAAGGTGTTCATAGAATGTGTTTATAAAGGATTCTGTGGTCTGGGCCATATTTTCCACAGGCCTGGGGGCTTTGAAGGATTCCACCTCAGTTTTGAGGAGTGTGAAATTTGCTTTAGAGAAGTTTTTCACTGTGGTTTTCAGGGCAGGGGGTGGGGTTGGGATGTGAATATCCAGTGAGATTAGTTTATGGTCTGATCTTACCAGTGAGGGATACACTTCTGGTCTGGAGCATAGATTTCCCATGTTGGTGATGATCAGGTCCAGTATGTTTTCCCCTCTTGTGGGAGTGGTAACAAGTTGTTCCATAGCATTTGAGTTTATAAATTCTAGGAACCTTTGGGCTAGGGTGTTGGAGCTAGAGTAATGCTCCCAGTCTATGTTTGGGTAGTTGAAGTCGCCCAATATAATGGTGTTTGGAGAGACCTTCATATTTTCCAGTGTTCTCAGGAAGGCTGAGTGGGGTTCCTGGGTTTGGGAGGGTGGTCTGTAGCAGGCTATAAACTTGAAGGCAGTTTTACCCACTGTTAGTTGCACATGGATAGTCTCTGATGCTTCGTGCTTTGCCACCAACCTGGAGGTGTGGGTATCTTTGATGAATATCGATACTCCCCCTCCTTTTGTGGTTCGGTCCAAGTTTTGGGGCCGAAAAGCATGGTATGAGGTATAACCTGGTAGTGCTGGGGTGCTCTCAGGAGCCCTGAACCAGGTTTCTGTTACTGCACAGATATCGATGTTCTCCATGCTAAGGAGAGTTTCAAGTGCATGCATCTTGAGGTTTAGACTTCTGGCATTGAGTAGCATTACTCTTAGTTTCTTATCCCTTGTGATACCTATGGAGGTGGGTTTGTCTTTTGAGCCTTGCCTAAAAAAGGCACTATGGGGGTAGCAAGAGCCTTTGCCAATATCCGAAAGCCCAGGGGTGACAGGTGCAAGCTGTCCCTAGTGAAGCATCGTGGCTTGTCAAGCATATCATCCCAAGCTGACAGGCATTGGATCCCCTTTGAATGACACCAGTACTTAAGCCAATTGTTGAAATTGATCATCTTGTCTTCATATTGTGGCATCATTCTTGGTGAGGGTAAGATGCTACTCAAGGTCAGGGTCATACCGGCCTGGGCTACATGCTCAGAGAGCTTCTTTATGTCTCTTTTCATGTAGTTCAGGGAGGTACGTCTCAGGTCATTCACACCAGCATGGACAATGACTGAGTCATACTTGTACTTGCCTTGGAGTGACCTGAGTGCTTGTGTTATGTGGCGGATCCTAGCCCGACAGCCTGCTCACCGTGACCCTCTCCTTGTTCAGCCTGGTGAGTGGGACGTCAGTGTGCCTGATGATAGAGTCACCTATTACAAGTGTATCAGGTGTGTTGTTTAGTCTTAAGGGCTGTGACTGTTCGGCACACTGGCTTTGTGAGATATGTGTTGCACTTGTTTTGTTTTGGGGTAGCGGTTGCTTGGGTGTCTGCTTTGGAGGTCTCTGCTGCTTAGGCAGATCTTTATTTAGAGCCTCTGAGTATGTTTTTGTGTGATTATGTGTTTGGTTTGCTGTCGTGGTAGGTCTATGTGAGACTGGAATTGTAGTGAGTGTGGTTTCTTCTCCTCCTGACTGGTTATGCCAGTACTGAGTTGAGAGAGCTTAGCCTCCAGTTTGGCTATATGGTTGCATCTCTCACATGTGTTGGAATTTGTTGGGAGGAGGAGAGGGTTGTCTGTGTACATGAGGCAGTTGTAACATTGCCTCAAGATTCCCAGATTCACCAGCTGGACTGGAGAGGAGATTGACAACTGACCTTTGGACATGCTAGAATAATATTGGGAATTCCTTAATAATTGAAAACAAGGGCCAGTGGGGAGTGAGGGTGTAGTGCTTTTAATTTTAGTGCTGACTTATATAATTGCTTTAGTGAGCAAGTGCCAGGTAACTTAAGTGCAATGTGTTACAGGTAACTTAAATGCAAAAATGACAAACAGTAACTTTCTTTCAAGTGAAACAAGGAAATAAGTACAGTAAGCAATACAGATATCACTAGTGATCCACAGAAGTGCTGAGAAGCCGCGTATTAGGTGGAATTACCGTATTGTATTATACATGGACACAGACATCGAGTACAGTCACTTGTATGTCTGTGACTGTACAGCACAGAACTTTGATTTTTCTGAAATGAATGAATAAATGCATAAATAACTGCTATACTAGATTGTATTTTTTCAGCTCACTGTTGTCACAATATAGTGCACAGCCTATTGACCCCTCCCCCTCCACATAACTCTCAACCTCTTAATTCCAGAATCAAGGAGAAAGCTAGCTGGCAGGGTGAGGAACAAATGACCAAAACCAGAGATAAATAATATTCTTATATGCTTGTAATACTACTAGCATGACAGTCTTTGCGTCAGCATGTTTTTTTCTGAAGGCTATTAAGTCTAAAACTTATATTTATGTTATTCTTTAATGACTATAGTTCTCATTCATTTGCCAGAAAAAACACAAACTTTATAAGGAAACAGACCCTAATATGAGATAAAATCATAGACATTCAGTGAGTAAGGTGATTTTTTGGCATTTGTGCCTTCCACTTATCATCGTATGTGAGAAACAGTCATATACACATGCAAGCACAGATGTCACTATCAGTTATAGTAACTTTGTACAATTCAGCATCTTAACCACAAACCAAAAGCAGAGCAAGCATTCTGACAAGATATGGTACACAAGAATAGTTTAAGAAAAAATAAATTTCCTTAAGATTAAGTGCTTTTGTCTGTACACAACTTGAATCAGACTTCCTCAGAATCAGAAAGATTACAATGAACAGACTAAAATAAGAGGCAAGATTAGGAACTTACTGTGAAAACCAAGGACATTTGAGAGCATCTATTCTCCCCAGGCATACACTCGCTAACATAGATATATGAAGTGAAGTACTTTAAAGTCCTTAACTCACTAAGAGGCATGCTTTGTGCTAGTAATAAGTAACATCATAGAGAAAAGACTGAAGACTTTTAGTACTTGCTTTTGGAGTAAAGCAAACCATTTTCTGTTTATTTGTTTATTTATTAGTTTATTATTTTTTCACTTTTTTTAAATTAAGGCTTAATTTCTTACTGAAATCTACTCAGATGTATATTATGGTCATATAAACAGCAAGAAATATCAGAATATGGTGGTCTTTATACTACTAGGATACACATGAACTCATTCTTTAAACATTTTTTGGAATAGACAACGTTTTTACATGAAAAGCAAATAATCTGTCAGCCAATATAATATTGAATTATATCATTGTCATTTTATAACATAACAATGAACAACATGCATTAATGTTGAATAAGGCACTTTGCTATGTTTGAGTATTATTGTCCATTTTATTAGTAGAAGACTTAGGCTTGGCATGCAAAATCCTATTAAGTTTAATGTAGGCCTGTTGCATAAATGTTTACTAGAACAAGAGAAAGAAGAACCATGAATACTGAACACAATTAGCTGTAGTACAAGATATGGTTTCAACAACAGATTTTTTTCTTGCAAAATGTAGGTTTTAACTTCAATATTTAAGATATCTATGTAAGAAACTGTCATAATAATATTTTCTTCAGGAAATCAGTTTTTGTTTCTCATAAAATGGAAACAGTTCAATTTTTTCAATTATACTCTAGATCCATTCTCATTTTATTGTAATCACCTTTTGCCACCAAATTCCTTGAGAAATTCAAGCTACTTGAGAAAAAAATGTAGCAATGAACAACAGCTGCAATGATTCACAGTAAAACATCATTAAAATATGCAGCTCAGGCTTTGCTGGACCATTTTTCTTTCTTTGTTGTTATCTCTATGATGGATTAAAAGGCAAAAGGGCAAACATACACTCTTTATTTTTCATGAAACATGCATTGTGTTTTGATAAAATAATGACTAGTTTTGCCTGTATCTTAAATACATTCCCACAGAGGCATTAATAAATCAAGGTCCTCTCTATATCTAAAAATAACATTTAAGCATTATAACTATATAGCTGCAGTTACACCTGTTTTGGTACACCATGTGGAAAAGAAAGATTATAAATATAATAACACTGATTCATATCACTGTGTCAGTTAATGAGCACTGCAAAATAATTTGTAAAGGAAATACACATTTTAGAAAATAAATGATCTGCTATGTATCAGTTAGTGTGTAGTTTTTTGGTGCTTGTGCAAAGTGCTGTATGTCCTCATGTACCTAGCTAGGTATTAAACAACATTTTAGCTTGCATATAAATCAATCTATTAAGCATTCGCTAGTTACTATATCATCAAAGGTTTACTGATAATTTAGCAATATTGTTTACATGATAAGACAGAAAAAAAAGTGAACCCAAAAAGAAAACATGGTTACTAATGTATAATGTTATAATCAGTAGATGCTTTGTTTAAGCAGTGCTTTCCTGTAGTTCCCCAAATCAGCAGCATGTAACACATCATATGATTGATTACTGTTTTAGTCAAGACCATAAAGGCATCCTAAATGCCGTTAGCCAACTCATACAGTAAAATTGATGATTTATATGAAATACAGTCTATCATGAGCCGAGGATTCTGCTCTTGGGACTGTGGTGTCTGCATAATGTCATTTGACTATAAACTATTTATTAATTGAAAATTCAGCAAGCACGGATGTCCTGAATATAAAAAAAATGTTTCATGTTAATGACTATATAGCATATTCATTTTAAAGGTGAGAACAGAAGTAGATCACAAAACAAGTAACAAACCCATAAAGTTATTGCTTTCCCCCCTTCAGTAGTCCTGTCAATATAGCTTCATGTACAACAGACTATGAAAGTTCATGCTTTTTATGTATAAGTGTTTTAATCACCAAGTTGAGTTGTGTTTGGAAGCTGCCCTTATCAAACATTAATTTTATATTTGGTCCCTGACTCCAAAAGATTTCATGTCAGCATAAGTGACAACTTACACTGAGAGCAGGCTAAGAACAGTTGCTTTGGAATCTGGTCCACTAGGTAAGCTTGCTTATAGATAGTCATTATACCTAAGTCACTTACACTGAGAGCAAGCCTTTTGGAATCAGGGCAGACTTTCCCTGAGAGAACATCTTTTGGAAACTGGTCCTAGGTTTGCTGTCATGGAATATGTATATATATTCTGTACAACAAATTGTTCACATTATTACTGGCACTTCATTTTGTCATCAGCAGCAGTAATATTTTTTAAAATTATAAGTTATTTCTTTTTCAGAGCTTCAGGTTGCTTGTCTCTAAATCTTTTTAGACATAATAAAGATCCTAACTAGAATTAAAACATACAATTTACAACAGAGTCATTGTGTTTTGCAGTTTTCTTTGAAGAGGGTGTACTATATCTATGTCTACATCCCCTTCCTTTTGGCTAAATCACTTTTATGTATGTAACATATGCTGAGTATCCATATGGGATTTACAGAAAATGCACAATTATTTTTATGTATTTATTTACACCTTTTCTGAGAATCACCACAGTTGTACATTATTTAATTTTGTTGTACTTTTCTCTTAATTTGTTTATATAATGAGATGTATTTCAAAGTTTGGGAGATTCACATTTGGAATGTCCTGGACTTCATGAATGATATGTACATCGCAAATCATAAATCGGACTTGAGTTAATGGTACAAAATCTTTATTATGTTAGTGCTTGCCTTCTGCTTTTCTATCTGGAATCAACAGATATTTCCTAGCCCAAATGCATGGAGGGCAATGTGTTTTTGCCACAGAACAGACTGATTTGCTGACTTTTAATGTAATTCAAATTTATATATAGCATGCAAAGTATTAAAGATATATGGTAGATATTCATTTTTCAATTTACATTTGCTTGCATGCTTTTTACTGTTAAATATCACAAACTTTCTGTTTTTTTTTCTAGACTTTGAATATGCAATCTGTAGGTCAACTATTAATGTAGCTACAATGATGTCAGGAATTTTAATTAAGAATGGTAGTGTAACTATATTCATACATGTTCAAACATGGCAAAACTGTGTCTGGAAGGTCATTCAAAATAAACATTTTGCAGTGTCAAGGACAAGGCCTTTCTGTATCATGTTGTTGACAGAAACTGCATTTTGTTTGATCAAGGTGTAAGCCAGGGGTATTTTGAAATTAATCAATATGTAATATAAATCTCTCTTTCTCTCTCTCTAGATATATATCTATATATATATGTATACATATAAAAAGTCTTTCGGCTTTTCCAGGTCAGAGGTCGCCACGGAGGAACTCCGGTCTGCTAATGATTGGCAGTGGATTTTTACTGCACCGAGTTGCCAGCCAGATGCCCAACCTTCAAAGAAGGCAGACCAATTCATGCATGCACCTACTTGAATGTCTTTAGATGTCACTCGACCATGGGGAGGACATGCAGACTCCACACAGAAGGCGCTCCAGACGATAATTGAATAGGAGAACCTCTTGCTGTGAGGCAACGCTAACCACTGCACGACTGCGGCCACATATAAATATATATATATATATATATATATATATATATATATATCCATATATACACACACGGGTCTAATTCAGAAGACTGACAAACCAAAAGATTGAATCACAAAAGACTGAAAATTCAAAATACTGAACACATTTTTCATGAAGGGGACAAGCCCCCCTGCACCCCTCGTGTGAGAGGCTATTCCCCCCCACACCCCCTGCTAATTATATATACCACCTTCAAGATCGCACAACAGTGGACAACGGGCAAATTCTATTATTCTGTATTTTGAATTTTCAGTCTTTTGAGATTCAGTCTTTTGGTTTTTCAGTCTTCTGAAGTAGACCCATATACATATATATATATATATATATATATATATATATATATATATATATATATACAGGGCAGGCCTTAGCTGAAATGGCACCCTAGGCGAAGTAGTGCTCCGGCGCCCCTTATGCCCCACCTACACTGCACTCATGAAACACCCCTATTTGAGCCACACCCACTGGTCATTCCCCAAGAAAGCCACTCCAGTCATTCCCTTAAATTATTTAAATGCATAGGAAGAAAAAGATACCTTGTAATGTAGTTAAACTGCAGCTACCTTTACATAAGTGTTTTCTACTTGAAATACCAGAGCCAGATCATGGTCAAATAGGGTTCTAGGAAGGGTAATAGACTGCCACCCCAGTCCAGCCCCTCCTGCAGCAACCCCCAGCAGCAGCCCCCTCCTCAGCCATTCCAGTGTTCCATTATTTGGTTATCTCACCAGTTACCACGCGTATGTTCTATTATTTGCTTCTACAATGATTACAGATATTGAAATAGCACAAACACAGATAGCCATTTGCTAAACAGACAATACAGTCTCACAATGAAAACAGACTTATCACGAGTAGTAAACTTCTCTGCCCTTAAAACTCATTCATTGAAATGGCAAAACTCACATTCATTGAAACAACATGAAAACCCGCATTTATAGAAATGCATCTGGTTGGTGGAGTTTACCTTTGGGCTGTTTTTAAAACAGACTCCTTGCACACATTTTTTTAAGGCCATACATACTATGTATTTATTCTTTAATTCACTTTCCTGATTGTATCGAATTATATTCCTTGTATTATATTCCTTGTATAATACAGCACCACTTGTTAGAATATGTTTTAAATTTGTAGTTTAAACATTCTTTTAATAAGCAATGAAACAAAATGTATGAACCAAACAGTACCCATTTCAAAAAATTTCAACAATAAAGGGCCACTCAAGACTTCTGTCATTACAATCCACCAATATTACTCCACACACACAATCTCTGCAGAAGTAAAATCATCTGAATTCCACATTAAATAAATCTGTAACTAATGAAGAGGTTGCTATTGGCAAACAACTTTACATATCAATGTTATCTACAAATTCAGTGCCTGCTGCCCTTGAAAAATTAATTGCCTATATTACATTAAAATTTGGTAAGTTGGTAATATTGCAATAGGAAATGACTAACAAGTTCACAGTCACTAAGTATCTCTTACAAAAGGACATACTCAGGAGTGTAGAACCCCTATCCCCCCTTATAATGCACCAAATAATCAACAATCATATAGGCACTGCATATCAGCACTCCATCTACATGGAGCGGGAGTGGAATCCACAGCCTTCAGCACCAAAGGTAGTTATACTACTAACACTGCTTTCACATTCTACAACACAGTGTGCCATTTGATAAACAAAAAACAGCTAGTTGCACACTGAAAACATTTATACTTGTTACAGTGTGTTAAATTTGTAGTTTTGAACATTTTTCCAGTAAGTAATGAAACAAAATGTATGACCCAATAATGACAAACCTACCCATTTCAGAACATTTTAACCATAAAAGGCTTCTCAAACAGTATCAGTCAATAAGTACAATCTCTGCAGAAGTAAACATCATCTGAATAATTCTACATTAAAGAGATTTGTAACTAATGAAGATGCTATTACTGGCAAAGAACTTTACATTCCACTGTTCCATCTACAAATTCAGTGCTTGCTGCCCTTGAAGAATTAATTGCCTAGGCTGCATTAAAGAAAAAAATGGTACACTGATAATATTGCAACAGAGAATGACTGAGAAACAGACAAGGTCATAGTAATTAGGCATCTTAAACAAACGGCACACTAAGGAATGCAGAACCCCTATCCCCTCTCAAAATGCAACAAATAAATCAGCAACTAGGACATTACATACCATGCCTCCATAACTCTACATTTTAGCACAAGAAATCTGAACGAGCCTAAAATAAAGGGGGGGGTGGTCAAAGGTCCCCAAACAGGGACAGATTATAAATATTGCTCTTATAGACTTAGAAAGTTGCTAGAATAACAGCATTTGTCTTAGCATGCATTTTCTGAAGGAAATGAAGACTAAAATTTAAATGCATTATTGACTGACATTTCACCGCAGTGATTTATCAGATCAAATATTTTAGATGGACAAGACAAAAAATGAGGCAAAATCTGGGAACTATATAACATTATGGACAATGGAGATTTATGTCTCAGCACTCTATCAATGGATACACGGGCTTTGGGGAGAAGGAAACTGACCAGGGGTGTTAGCTGTAAGAAAAAAGTGATAGCAGTGGGGAGGGGTAAAGTGCGTGTGGTGAGGCAAATAATAGGTTGAGAGCTCTGATCTTCAATAATACAATGCCCCACTCACTGTAGGATTCATCAAAAAAGGAAATCTTAAATTACAGCCATTTTTTCACCTGCAGCAATCCTTGCTGAAAGACTGTAATGTTTACTCTTAAGAGAAATTAACAAAATGCTGCTAAACACTTCTACCTGCATGGAGTTTATACTCTTCTCCTCCCACCTAACATATAAAACATGTTGAAATTTCTCCATACCTCTCAACCAGCTTCCAATATCAGATCCACAGATGCAGGTCTCGGTAAGCAAAAAAGTGATCTCCACATTTCCAAATGCCCTTGTAAAAGTGGCAGCAGCTTCTGGTGGGGGGGACTGAAATGCACAGTGAGAGTAATATAGCACTTTAAATCCCTCAGATAAAGAGGACCCTAATCATTTATGGACAGCTATAGCTGCATCAAGGTTTTAAAGATGATATAATTGCAAACAGGAAACTAGAGCAGACTTCACAGCACACATGTAACATGATGGCACCTGGGTGCAACAGTAAATAGCCTGGTAACAGAGTTTTTCTGCTAGCTTAAAGAGATGAGTTTCAGAATCAGGAAGTCCTAGGTAAAGGGCATTAGTGTAGTAAAGGTAGGATGAAAGAGGAACATGAACAGGTTTTGTACGATCCTCTCAAGGAATAAGGTGTTTGATAGTGGAGATATTCCACAAGTAGAAACTTAATTATTTATCCACTGTTTGCATTTGGTCCCTAAATATTAGCCAGTTCCCAAGGATCATGTTTAGACCATGCATCTTACTTAGCCGGTTTAATAGTGGCCGATATAATGGATAAAAGTGTGTGTGTGTGTGTGTGTGTGTGTGTGTGTGTGTGTGTGTGTGTGTGTGTGTGTGTGTGTGTGTCTGCTGAACATTTGGAAATCTTCACCTCTGTAAATTCTTCTGATGTTCTCAGGTGTTTTTCAGTGTTCTTCATTCCCATCTTTATTCCTTCAAAACTGCATATATTTACTTACTCACTTTTCCTGTGCTCCTATTTCCCATTTTTATTAATTTAGAAGTGCACATATAGAGTTATTTATTCTACTCTTAAAAAACTTCTCATTCATATTGTAAGACTACTTTTTAACCTTATTTCAAACTGATTTTATCATTTCAGTTTCATTGTAAAGAGGATGTCCATAGAACTGCAAATATACCTTAGTTGTTACCATATTAAACAGGAATAGCAGCTTTTTATATTATGTTTGTGTTGCCACTGTTTATACATCCCAACATGTTATGGCCTTCCTTGCCCTTTTACTACTTAATTACAATGTGGACATTCAAACCAATTGTCATTTCCCTGGACCTTTTTCAGTTTTGGTATTACTATAACTTTCCTTCTAATGATATTCATTCCGTACATGTTATTTAATACATCTATTATTTTACAGCTTTTGCACTGAATTTAAGCTGTGTGTCATATCCCTCCCAGTGGCTTTCTAACTCCATTTTCATTTTTTCTTCACTTCTTGCACTTCAACAGTGTTGCCCATATTTGAGTACTGTGCTACGTAAGAGCATTCTTTCACTTCCATACCTTATGCAATGCATGTAAAACATTCAAATGGGCCATGCTCAGCAATACTAGCCCCTATTGTACTATTCTAATAAATAGTCCTTTTTCCTAGTGGGTTACAGCTGCTTTTACTATTACTTTCTATATCTATTTGTACAACAAAAGCTTTCCTCAGGACAGCAGCCTAGGATCCATTCCAAACTTTCTAATTTGTTTTTTAATGTTTTGTACGGCACTATGTTGAATTCCTTTGTAAAATCCAAGTTGCTAACCATTACATTGTCAGCTTGTCAGCTATGAAATCATACTGCCTTCAATCATATACTGCATGCACAACTAACAACCAGAAATGGTTCTGTAACATTTCAAAACAAACTACCTTGTTTTATCTGTGGCAGACGACCTAATTTCCAATTTTTCAACTCATAACACGCATATTGCAGAAAGTAACATTTATTATGTTTCAATCTGTACTAGCATAGGTAAACTCAGTAAAAACCGCTAAGAACTCACAAACATCGAATATCTGGAGGTTAGCATATATCACTTTTTTTATCCTAGACATACATGCAATATCATTTGCACCCATCAATGACATCTGGCTGATGGTTTCCCAAAAGTAAAGGATGTCCCCACCCAGAAACTAAATTTATTCTATATTTATCTGCTAAGCAGTACAAATTCTGCTGCTTAATTTAAGTGACTAGCATGTGTCTGTAGTTCATTATGCCTCAAACTGACCTGATGACTTGACTTTGCTTTACAGCCAAAATTTTATCTTCCTAAATTGTACTATTTGTCACCATTTTATAACTTATCTAGTATGAAAATGTCTGTTTCTCTTTTTTTTTTTTTTGCCTTTTTAGTCTATCTATTCACTAAATGGAAGTCTGCTTTGTTAAATGCCTCGGGGAAAAAAGCATCAACATTTTTGAGTGTCTGTCACTGATTTTTATTAGTAATAGAACACTGAATGCTATTCAGAATGTCATTGGAACGCTGAAGAATACAGTACAGTGTCATTATGATGTCTTTTACTATCTTAATCCAATTCAGGGTCATGTGGTATGGAGCCTATGCCATCTCCCACAAGGCAAAGGGCAGTGTAATTAATTTTGTGCAAGGCACTTAAGGCCACCCACAGTCTCTCATTGTTATGCAGTACAAATACTTACAGCCAGTCTGGACAAATATCATTTCACCTACAGTACATCTTTGGGATGTGACAGTAAACTGCAGCACCTAGCAAAAACCCAACACAGACACAGGAAGAATGTAAAAACACTGCACAGAAGACACCCCAGCTAAGAACTAAACTAAAGAACCAAGGGCAGTGAGGAGGCAAGGCTAACTACTGTGCCAGTGAGACACTCATGGAGTAGTAAAACAGGATCAGAAACATCTAAATCTTCTCCTTACCATATGCAAAAGTGTTGAAAAGAAACTATCAGATACTAACTATTGATTCTGATGTCATTTTTGTGGAAAATGATGGAAAAGTTAATCGGGGACAAGCAAGACCCATAATAGCAAATTTGTACAAAGCAGTGTTTCCAGTTCAGTCCAGTCAAGAACAGCAAGTGGGTCACATAAGTGGGTAGGCATTATCCAGTGTATGTTGCATACACATACATACACACACATACGCTTACCTCTCACTTGTCCATTCTTGCTCCATTATGCAACGTCTTCTGCAAATCAAATTCCGCGCCCCCAAAACAGACGTACATAATCTTTTGCATAGGCACAGCAGGTGTTTGCAACCTGTTTTCATCATCTGCGGCCATAAAAGGAGGGCGTTCTTAAAGAAGAACGTCCTTAAAAAATGTTTTTTTTTTTTTTAATAAAAAGAAAATTAATCTCCCAGCTGCCACAGGCAGTCTCCATTTTACGGATAGTGTACCACCAAGAACAGCACAAACCCAGAATAGATAACAAAAAAATAAATAAATAAATATTTTAAATAAATAAAATTGCGCCCTTTATGTGATCGGGCTGTACGGCTCCCTAGGCGGTTGCCTAGTTCGCCTATGCCTAAGGCCGGCCGTGTGTATAGCTATAGGGTGACAATCAGAAGGTTGAAGTGGGTTTGGTCAAACCCACTTTAGTCGATGTCTGGAGGCCGAATGGCGACAATGTCGAACACGAAATTCTCGAAGTACAAATCTCATCCACATCTTGACCCATGTTAAAGCCCATTCTGAGGTTTATGGCGACAGTGTCGGAATTCGACATAGTCAGTTTAGCAGAAAGGGGTCGATGATCCAGTCATTCTATGGAGTCAGGTTCGACCTTCTGATGGTAAACCATATATATATACATATATATATATATGTATATGTATATACGGATGGCAGAGTGTTGCAGCAGTTTGCCGCCTTACTACAAGAGGTTCTCCAGTTCGATTCTCAACTGGAGTGCCTTCTTTGTGGAATTTGCATGTCTTCCCTGCATTTGTGTGGGTTTCCTCTAGGTGATCCAATTTCTTCCCATGTTACATAGACCTGGATCTGGAGCATTTCTCCCCTGGCCTCCTCTGAAAATTGGCTCGTTCCAAGTCAGACCTTCCTGGCGAACAAATGTTAAATAAAACAAATATATATGTGGGTATATATGTATATATATATATATATATATATATATATATATATATATATATATACACACACACACACACACACACACATACATATATATATATATATATATATATATATATATATATATATATATATATGTTATATGGATATACTTCTAAATCCCGATGCCTATATAACTGATGTTTATTTACATGAGACAAAAATAGCGAAAGATGGAATACCAGAATGCTGTTATTTTCACAGAGTAAGTAAACACTTTCCCAAACATAAACAAACACACATTGAGGTAAGTAAAACTCACCTAGGTGGGTGCTACACCTCCCACACCTCCAAGCTATATATACCAACTCCAGGATCGCACTACAGTGGAGAAAAGGGCATGTTGGCCAAGTGATTACTTACCCTGGGAAATTCACGGTGTTCAGGTATTCCATCTTTTGCTAATTTTGTCTCATGTAAATGAATGTAGGTCATATGGGCATTGGGGTTCAGAAGTAGACCCATATTTATATTTGTTTACTGGGAAAGTCCGACTGGGTCAGAAGCCTGTTTTCAGTGGAGGCCCGGGGAGAAAAGCTCCACAGAAATATAAGCAAAATAAAACAATTAGATAGTACAACAGTATACATATAGTAAGATGCAGAATACACATCATCCAGTTTGTCTATACAAACTCAATACTGTTTTCTAGTAGATACAAGTTCTAAAAAGAAAATCACACAAGCATTTCAGTAAAGATCACTTTCAAAATAATAAAATTAGTACTGTGTACATATTAAACATATGCATATGAACAAATGAGATTTCCTTGCTCTCTCTCTCTCTCTCTCGATATATATATATATATATATATATATATATATATATATATATATATATATATATATATATTTATACATTGTTTCACTTCATAATCTCGGATTGCTGAAATCTCGAATTTCAGCATTTATTGACCATGAAGCTGAAACTGCAGAATGCTGAAAGTGTATACGAGCGAATTTGAATTTCTCAAATCCACACTTATGCATTTCCAGTATGTTACGTGAAGTTTTTGGCTGGTATGGTGTTTGGAATTGAAGGTGAGTGTGTGTTTCTGTACGCTGTATGTGTGGATAAGGATAGGGAGGTGTAATTCTGAGTGGGAGTGTTGGATTTGTTAGTTTTTGTGCATGTGTGATGTTTATTTGTGTGTGTGTGTGTGTGTGTGTGTGTGTGTGTGTGTGTGTGTGTGTGTGTGTGTGTGTGTGTGTGTGTGTGTGTGTGTGTATGTGTACGAGCGAGTATAAAATGCTGTGGTGTGATTGTTTTTTTTTTCATTATGTGCGATCTCGGAGATGGTTTATATAAGTAGGGGTGGTGCAGGGGGGCTTGCCATCAGTTAGATGGAAATACTTCCAACAATTGTTTTAGGAAAAGTCAGAACTCCCAGACAGGTTTGGAAAGTCATCTTTTTTTATGGAACCTCTTATTTGTATTTTATCCATTTAAGACATTACTTTCCCACATTCTTCGTTTAAATTAAGAGATCACCAGTTTTAGCATTGATCTTTGAAACTCCCAGGAAGGGGAGCTGTAATGGTAGAAGAATTTCATAAAAAATGCAAACACACACACACACACACACACACACACACACACACACACACACACACACACACACACACACACACATAAATGACTTCTACCAACTTCTAATTTTTTGCTACGATATGGACATAAAAATAACTCCTAACCTTGTACTGCGGGCATCTTTTTCTAAATTCCACTTAAATTTATATGACTACAGTTGAATCTGGTAAAATCTGGTGAAATATGTTGTCAAGATTTCAGCTGTAGACAGTTTTCTTTTTTCATGAAGATGTTGCTAGCATAATGTTAACTCTAGTGATTACTCATTTGTTTCTGTGTTATCATACATTTTATAGTTCTATGCTTTGTTCAGAATCTTCCAAATGAAGTCACTCTCCTTCCTTGCTGGTCAACCTTCTATAAATTCTAACTGTAACCTTAGGTCTGTTCCTTCAGATGCCCTGCCTTACAAATGACCCACAACATGTGACGGTGAATACAGCTTTTCAATTCATGCACACCTACTCTTTACATAACTTCCTTCTGCTCTAAGAAATCTAAAATCCTACTCAGAATTGTATTTAAAGTTTAAAAAAATCTACTCTTTGATTGAGCAAAATGTAAATGCTTCCACCATAATCGGTTTATGTAAGTGCTATATACTGCACCTTCACAGTAAGGCTTGTTTTCACATAACAAATGGTAGAAACACTTTTAAATCATATGAAATAAAAACACCACTGGGGTACAGAAGAGAATGGATATATTTTTCTCTTTCTCTCTGTTTCCTGTAGCCATCTTTCTTTTTAGTCCTGTCATCTTCACTAGCTGGTTGTATAACATAACCCCCTAAGGAGTGTTACTCACCTTCCTAAACTCATGGGAATTTTTTATTAGAATGTCACTACTTATCTTAACACATTGTTGATGATTGCTTGTTCTATTTTGTAACTAACTAACTAACTAACTAACTAACTAACTAACTAACTAACTAACTAACTAATTAAATAAAATGTCTTGGCATCATATTTGTAGACCACACTTGTTTTGGCAGTACAATTTTAATTCAGGCCATATTTAGAACTAAAAATAACATGTACTGGTGAACAGACATATACCCACGATTTCAAAAACAGCTCCACCACCCACAGTAAGAGCTGCAGTAAAAAAGGAACTGTTTCTTTGATGTAGTATTTTATGATTCAGTGACACATTAGCCTTACTGAGGAAAGACCTCATTATGAGTAATTGGCATGTCTCTGAATTACCATTACCTACCTCTTGCGCTAATTAGCACTTTCCTGTTATAGTTAAGACTGGCAGATCATGCATTGTATTGGCACAAGTACCATCTTATTCACTCTACCACATGTATACACAAACAGACACACACACACACACACACACACACACACACACACACACACACACACACACACACACACACACACACACACACACACAAAAAACACATTCCTGTTATCTATCCAAGAGCTGAGATAATATTCCTAATGTCTCTTCTTAGTTTTTTGCCCCTGCCCTCATAAATCACTTATCAGTACAGTCAGTTAATAATTGTAAGTATTAGAGTTTCATTATTTTTGTGTTACAGAATATATATTGGTCCTAGAGCTTTTGCTCTATTAACTTTTTAGGTGAGCTATGGTAATATTTTAAATAATCTCCCTGTTGTTGTCCAGTGTACCTCTTGTTTTTTTTCCTCACGACTCCTCCACATGTCTCTCAAGGTTCATGGACTGTTGCAAGTATTGGATCATACAGATGGTAGGGCATCATACCTCATATCATGTAAAAACACCTTAGCTATACTAATAAATTATTTAGTGTGGTTAGTTAATGGTCTCCATGTAAACCTTTCCCACTCATTTATTTTTGCATACTTTTTTTTAAACAGATATGGATAATATTTTAAAGTTGCCCCGGTTTCTAGTGGTGCAGAGGACTAATTCCTCTGTGGGAGATGGGCTGATACAGATTTTGGGTCCTTCTCTGTGCCATTAAGACACACTATATAGAGTATCCTTGTGGTCTAGTGTTTTACCCCCCCCCCCACCACACACACACACACACACACACATTACGCTCAGTTTTACTTTGCATTTTGTTCAGTCATGGGATAAGCATACAACTTTGGAATGCTATACAATTTGATGATGCTAAATACCACAGGTATCATATACTCCATGGAGATGACAAACATGATGCTTTTAAAACCAGTCAATAGAAATAGGGCAATGTATTCCATATAATTTGTTAATGGTTCCCATCATATATTTGACTGTTCATTGCAATTTAGCCTGTGAGTGATAGGCAATTATTGCCAATGGACATCTGAGGACTCTGCATGTGGGCATCTAAATACTTGTGATACCGGCCATTTGGCACATAAATTTTAACCTAATAAACTCATCTTCTGTATGTAATATTGTGAGTTTGTTTAGTAATATATTTGTAGTCCCTCTGTTCATGACATTATAGCTGTACTACACTGTTTTTATGGAAGTATAAGATAAAGATTTTACTTGCATTTCTGAATGTGCTGTTTACATTGTGAGTACCTGCCCATGGTTATACTCCATAAAGTGGATGTGAGTTAGTGGATATTATAGCCAGATCTTGATGTTGCTAGGTTCTTGTATGCATATCCTGCATGTTGTGGACTGTTAACATCCTTTAGATATAGTTGCAATGTTTTTGAATGTGTTTGTCATACAATATAATTACTTTAAAAAATGATTCCTACTATTATGATTGTGTCATAATCTGATAATTATATAATTGTGTAGGTCTAAATTCACATATAAATATAATATTTCCATATATGTTGCTTGAACAAGAATGCATTGTACTGAAAAGCTGAACATACCATGAAACTGAGTTTATTTCCATTATATGTACATTACTGTACATTATGTACACTCTTGGGTGCTTCTTATAGTGATTGGAAATGTAAATGCAGAGTTCTAGTGTCTGCAGTATGGACATTTGCAAGGTTTTTTTCATATACTTATGTTGACAGTATTTATATTGTTTTAGTAGCTTTAAATGTGTTGGCTTGACTTGCTACAGGGATCATGCTGTTGGGCTGTAATGATATACTTCACTTTACTTTCTCTGCAGTATCCATTCTTATCACATTGTTCCCAGACCTGACAGCTACTCTCAGGGTCTGTCCTCATCAGACTAGTTCACCTGATCTACCTTAGTCTTCTCCACTCAAATAATGACCAACATTTGAGGCCAGTGAGAAAAGTAAGGCCTCTGAAACAGCATTGCACTACTACCTGGAGTGTTTTCTACCTAATTTCCTGCCTCCTGTGAGCTCCATTCACATGGTTATGGATATGCATAGCATCTTGGCCTAGCATCAGCATGTGTCTCAGTCTGAGCTCTTCAAAACATCAGATACCCAATCAGAAGTCACAGGCCTATGCCATTGATCTAATAAGACACTGAATCTGAGTGCACAGTTCAGCCTTTAAGATGTTCTTATCCTTTTTCCCTGATAGTGACATCAAACATTACTAATCAAATTCCAGCCACCTGGGCCATACTCAAGGTTTTATCCCTATACATCACCAGTACAGCCCTGCTGCTGTCAACCTCATATCACATGGCATGCATTAAGGATGACCATTTAAATGTCCTTTTCATTATTTTCAGATCCCCCAGGCTGGAATGTTAGAGTTTGTTGCATGACATGTAACTTGCCGTGAGTTAGACTAGATTAATTTTTTTCATGTAGTACAGGCATGTGACTGATACAGTGGTGCATTGCAAATGGGATTATGTGTACTCTAGCTTTTGATGTTCAGGCTATGCCTAAACAATCTCTCTCTCAATTCCTATTATCTTCTTCACAGTGCTGCTTATATGCATTATTTATTCAATGTATTTTTAAATGTTATGGTTGTACTTGTTCTCACTTGTTTGATGGAGTTGCTGTGACAACCTTTATGATGTTTTTCCATGTATATAGCTGATCGCTTTGTGTGGGCTTTTTTTTATGTTTACCACAAATAGTAATATGTATTTTTTCAGTTAGTATTCACTAGGACTCCCTTCTGTAATTCCAAGAATTCTAACTGCAAGTTGCAAAGAAAAATATATGAAAATGCAGAACAGTGAAGGTTGAAAAATTATTTTCTTCTTTAAAGTTGCTTTTTTTAGGGGTTGGGAGGGTGGCTAAATGGTTAAAGTGTTTGCCTTACAAATACAAGGTGCAGGGTTCAAGTCTCCCAAGTGATAACTGGCTAGACTTAAAATGGCTTGCAAGAGCAGTTAGCCTAGTATGAACCTATGAACCTATGGAGGTGTAAGCCCCCTGCACCTCCCATTGTAGGGACTGCACCTTTGCACCTGTGCTAGTTGTATATGCTAAGTCTGAGGTCACCATAACATGGATAACAGAGAATAATGGAGACAAAACAATCTCAGGCTTAGTATATGCAGGTCCACATTTTGCTCATTCAATCTTGCATTAGCATATGTCAAAATTAAAAATGGTTGCCATTCTCCAGTGTTCTGTCTGACAGAACATTTTTCTTTCAGCAGATATTTGCAGATGAACACATTAATGTTATAACTTGTAATCATGACATTTACTGTTTTACAAAAAATTGCAACATGACTGCGCATCTTAGGTGTTTTGTGTATTCGATTTGCAGCTCAGTAATAGGCTTTGTTTCAAGAAATTATAATTTCTTTTGTAAATATTTGTAAATATGCCTTAAATGATTAAATTGTGTGTGGGCAGTTACATTTTCTTTATTTATTTATTTGGCTCTTTCTTTCTTTCTTTCTTTCTTTCTTTCTTTCTTTCTTTCTTTATTTATTTTTGTCTTTAACTTGTCAAAGTTTATTTGTAACTGCAAGGACAGTCACACTGTCTGTAAAATTACTGGAGGCAAAACTCTCACAAACTCACAACAAATAACATTAGCAGATTGTCAGTACCATACAACACCACTCCAAACAAAGCACACACAGCTCAGACCAAACACACAACCAGCATACACTGAGGCTCTTAAAAATAACCTACTTAAATCACAAAGGCCTCCTAAATATAACCTAAGAAACAAGTACCCTCAGCATCCTCAGAAAAAGACAATACAGTCAGCACCTGCCATGAAACATAACTCTAGAAGTCACATGACTCATTCCAAAAGCCAATCAAGCAAAGTTCTGTACAATCCAATATCCTAATCATAGATTACACCATAATGAGACACGATGCATCACTTACCATGCTGTGCAAAGAGGGGTCACAGTCTGTTGCCTCTTAGGTGTCAGGATTTACCACATTAGACAAGCTATCATGTCCTGGCGCCAAAAGTACAAATATAACACAGTCATAGTACACATGGGCATAAATGACTTCAGATATTTCCCTGGAATATTTGGAGATTCCTAATGACCACTAACTCAGTGAAAATGGTATCCAGCAATCTGGGCTTCCTGTGTAAAACCACCCCAGGACTAACAAATTCTGCCAAAGGTTGTATTATTGTGAGAGTCAGTGACTTTAGAGTTATTACAGCTTTTGGCTAAATATTTAAGAAAATAGCCATGATACTGGCTGCTGATCAGATCTAGTTGAACTAAGCTGTGCTAATGGCTGTTGGTCATGTCTTATTGCATCTAGTTCTGATACCAGAGGTGGTCAGAGACTATTAGACTATAACAGCAGCCATTGTAGGCTCTTGCCACTCCCATGGTTGGTGGCAAAGCACAATGCATCGGAGACCATCCAGGTGCAAATAACCATATAATATAATATCATATAATATTATGTTATATTGTATTATATTATATGATATTATATTATATTATATTTTGAGGTAGTATGTCACTTTTTGGGCCCTTGTTTCAAATCCTTGTACCCTTTGTGCTCAGATCTTATGGTAATAAGCCATAGCTTTTTTATTTTATACTTAGGTTTTACGTCAGCTTTTGAGTATGTCTTTCTTTCCTGTTTAGAATTTAGCTGTTATAAAAGGTTTTGAAAATTAGTTAAAAAAATAATAATAATGGTGAGACAAAGGCCCAAAAACAGGGACAGAGTTTAAATATTGTTCTTATAAACGTAGAAAGTTGATAGAGTAATAGGATTTTCATTAGCAGACATTTTCTGATGGATATGAAGTCTGAAACTCAAACTTATATCATTATTTAGTGACGTTGGTCTTCGGTGACTTGCCAGAAAACCACAAATTTTATGAGGAACAGATCAAAAATATGAGGTAAAAATCTAGACATTCTGCAAAAATCTGTAAAGCTAAGAGGTATGCAATTCATGTTTTGCTGTTTTTGTTTGCCCATCATAGACCCGATCAAGGTAGAGGGGTATAAGGGGTATAAATATACACAAATTCCAAAAATATTTAGGTTTACTTGTAGGCTAGATATGGAAAAAAAACTGCCAAAATAATCTAGAGATTCTAATGTCATGACATATAGTACTAGCACAGGGAGAATACAGGCCATAAGAACTATGCTTATATGACATTTATTTTATCTAAAAAGTCATTTCCCATTAGAATCCAATAATCCAGGCTTATTAAAGATACTGGGTTTAATCAATGGGTGTGTCCTGCAGAAGGAACAGATTATATCAGTAAAGAAAGCCTGCATCTCAAAGTTTTATAGAAGGTGGTGTCTCCCAACTATTATTATATATTATATGTATATACTCTCTGGCATTCTGTTTACAGCACTGGATGAAAATGTATCCAAAGAGAATGAGTGATTAAATACAAATTATATCAAGAGTATAGTAAGAAAATATACCATTGACACATAAAGTGAAATGGGGAAATAAGAAAAGGGACAGCAAATGGGGTAAAAGGCACTCCCAGGTGATATGATAATATCCAATCTTTAACAGAATGAGTGTGGAGGGCATCAGAAAAGAACAGACTAAGAAGGGACTGTTGATGTGGTTCAGTTACAGAAAAGGAAAGGGTAAGGGGTCTTGGGAATCTGTCCTCTTTGTGTTATTCACTGGAACTGGCTTTAGAACAAGCTATCACTACAAAAATGTGACATCACAAGTTAGTGAACCAGCAAAATTAAAGGCATCTATGTTGCATGAGAAAGCAAAAGAAATAGTAATCAGTTTCAACAAATGATTCTAGACATGTTTATAATGTCATACTAGTATTACAAATGTTTGTAAAGATAACCCTAACAAGAATATAATTGCATTTTAAATATATGTCTTAAACATTTCACAGGTAATGAATATTTTAATTGCATGCACATAATTTGATATAAGTTAAAGCCTGATAAATAATTAATAGCAAGAGATTAAAAAATGAGGCACCCAGGCAATGGATCAATGCCAGGTCACATTTAAGTAACATAAATGGCATTACCAGATGCATTTTAATACATATGATATAGGGAGTGATGCATGGCACAGAATGCAATTATAAGTGACAAATAGGTTTGCATCTGTCTACAAAAAATGGTTTTCTTTGTCTTACTATATTATTTCTATAACGTATGGCATCCTTGTATAGAGTACCAATAATGTGTTTCCAAAACATAACATATGACATTTAAAATTATGTCTGGTAATAAATCAGCTCACATTTTTATGCTCACAAGAGACCATGCTTCATACATGCATTTTATAATTTAAATCTTTTATCATTTTGACATTGAGTGCTACGGTGGTCACTGTTGTAACCTCCACTGATTATATAAATGGGAACTTTACATCTATCTTAAAAAAAGTTTACATTTTTTATCTAGGTGGAAGCCTTCTGTGCTTTAACAAATTCAGTAAAGTATCAGCCACTCAATCTGTAATCCTGAGAGGTTTAACTGTGCTAAGGTTCCAGCTGTCTGTATTTTTGATTATGAAAAAGTGTTGATAGCCCAGTCCCTGCTAGGAAAAGAATACATTGATTATAATTCACAGATTGTTAGAGATTAGGACACACATTAGTGCTAAGAGAAATAATGTAAGCAGTTATCTTTGTAACATAATTATGGCTAGTTTCTACAAACAATAATAAAATAGACACAACATGCTAAGCATTTTACATTCACAAGCAATATTTCATAATCAAAGACAACATATACAGAAAAATGACTTTTACTACATCAGTTTTTCTTTGTGGTTTTCAGTACTTATTTTTTTATTTTATTTTAAACTGGATAAGAACAGACAGGTCTATTCTATGACATTAAGTTGAGACATCAAGTAAAAAAAATAGATTGAAATTAGAGCAGTAACATAACGGAATGATGATTTTTAATAAACAAACGGATAGATTACTAATCATATCAACAAAATGACAAATAGTTTAAAGAAAAGAATGTCTAAAAAAACAGGCTGTCAAATAGAGGCAACATGCGCATAAAAGACAAAATAATTTTGTCCCGGTCCCCTTCAATAAACACATCACACCGGATGACATTTGATGACCTTTAGCAAAACTTCTCATAACATAGCATTGATCACCAAATGTATTAATTACAACTGGACATAGTATAGCTGATTCTAAACACAGCATAAACATTCTTGAAATGTTAATCAGGACAGCGTACCTATTCATCCTGCCCCAGTAAGCAGCGTCCATACCTCTGCTCGCTTACTTTACTTATGAAGCAGCATCCAAGACTCACTTCATATCCCATTTGTTGAATTACCAATCCAACCAAATAATTCAGGATGATATGACCTTACTCATCTTGACCCAGTAAGCAGCTTCCATACCTCTACTTGCTTACTTTACTTATGAAGCAGCGTCCCCATCTCACTTCATACACCATTCGTTGAATTACCTTCCAACCAGATAAGCAGCATCCTTACCTCCGCTTGCTTATCTATTCAGCAAACTTCCTCCAGCTGCTCTTTTTCCTTTCCCCAAATCCTTGAAATGAACATCCAGACACCAGAGGGGGAACAGAAGAGGGCAAGCCTATCCCTCTTCTCCACCTACCCCGACTGATAAAATAACCACAATCCCCACCAACCCACCAACAAAGGGGAGGGTGAGTAGCAAGTTCACGCCAAAATGTGATTACTTACCCAGTTTCCCTTGTCTAAACCCCTTAAGCCCCTCCCATCCTTACCTCATTTCCTCCCAATCATTCCTACACCCATTTAACCATTTCACCTCTCCAACTCACTTAATTCCCACTAATATATCAACCTAACCCCTCTTGAAGATGTCCCGTGACAACTTGATTTGTTGGCAAACCTTATTTGTCAGAATCTACCTAAAAGGTCTGCATTTCTGAAAAATGATTTAAATAAAGTCAGGAAGGAATTACCTGCTACCATACCATTTGCATCTAATAATAGTAATATCTATTTGTTAAACATGACAGTAAACTCTGATTAAGTCACTTGCTCAGTGCCACACAGCAGACAAATAAGGGTTGAGGAAATCAAACCCTGTACACAGTCATTTACCATGGAGTGATCTAATGTTAATATTTTGTCCTCTGTTTTAATCTCCTTGAGTGTGACATTATTATTACACACACCCTGCTGCATATTTCAGATCCTTTACATACGTTCCATAATTATTGACACATTAATGTTCAGTCCATCTTGCAAGTTTTAATATCTGCTGCTGTACTTTTAAATGGGGGGTTCTCCTAATTACAAGTCTACTCTGCAATGTCCTGCCATACCTATTACATAGCAAATATAAAATTATTTTATAGCAATGACATAATTGTTCCCAGGTTGTACCATCTTGTTCTATGACTTTCATCAGCATAGACATCAGAGTTTATTAAAGCACTCCACCAGCCCATCTGTCTGGATGTGATACAGGTCTTAATTGTCTGTTTTATATTACAATGCTGGTAAAGTTGGTGCAGTATCCTGGACTTACATGTGGGTCTTCCTACCCTGGAGAAAAGTTACAGCAGCTCTTTGGCTTTATCATCAACTTTTCAAAGAAGTACTGCTGCAGAATGTTTTGGGAAATACCCAGTAATAGAACATATTAGGAGCCGTTACATGGGCTTACTAATGGACTAATAAGGCCACAAATAGTTCGAGCTGGAAAACATCACTCAAGCAGCATCACCCTAAACGCCGGGGTCCCACAAGTTGTGTACTCAGTCCACTTCTTTTCACAATTCTAACACATGACTGCACAGCTAAGCATCATTCCAACAGAATCATCAAATGTGCAGATGACACCACAGTAATCGGCCTTATCAAGAAGGAAGATGAGGGAGCCTACAGGGAGGAGGTGACCCAACTTGTTCATTGATTCACTGACAACAAATTAGCACTAAATGTTGGGAAAACAAGTACCCAGTAATAGAATATATTAGGAGCCATTACATGGGCTTACTAATGAACTAATAAGGCCACAAATAGTTCGAGCTGGAAAACATCACTCAAACAGCATCACCCTAAACGCCGGGGTCCCACAAGGTTGTGTACTCAGTCCACTTCTTTTCACAATTCTAACACATGACTGCACAGCTAAGCATCATTCAAACAGAATGATCAGATTTGCAGATGACACCACAGTAATTGACCTTATCAAGAAGGAAGATGAGGGAGCCTACAGGGATGAGGTGACCCAACCCGTTCATTGGTGCACTGACAACAACTTAGCACTAAATGTTGGGAAAACCAAGGAAATCATCATCGATTTTAGGAAGATAAATAAGCCACACACCCCTATCGTCATCAATGGTGCCACAGTGGAGATAATTAATAGCACCAAATTCCAAGGGATACATATCTCGCAAGACCTCAGTTGGGCCACAAACACTTCCTACCTTATAGAGAGCCCAACAACATCTCCACCTCCTTAAGAGACTTTGTAGAGCTAACCTGCCCCCACAGGTCCTACTTACCTTCTACAGAGCCACAATTGAGAGCGTGCTGACAAACAACATCATTGTCTGGTATGAAAATTGCTCTCAAGCCAATCAGAAGGCACTGGATAAGATCATTAAAAAAGCCACAAAAATCATTGGCTCAAGCCTTCAGTCCCTACAGGACATATATTCAAACAGATGCTATGGCAGAGTCCGAAAACTACAGAGGGATATACATCATCCGGCCTATGGACCGTTCAAACTCCTGCCAACAAGTAAGCACTACAGAAGCATTAGATGCAGGACATCCAGATCCCATAACAGTTTCTTCCCATGTGCTATCAGACTGCTGAACAACAAACCTATAGCCTAACCTGCTAAATGGGTAAACAAGCATTATTTATGTGCAATATGTCATTGTTATCTGCATAGCTCACTTTACACTTTATACATTATTGTGTTTATTTTTCGTATCTTATTTTGATTTCTATTTCAGTATTTTTAAATTATTATTAATCTTCCTTCTATAAACTATAATTCTTATGGTACGAGCCCGAGCATTGAAATTTCGTGCAGTGACACAAACTTTTTCCTCTGTGTTGATCTGTATGACAATAAAGTTTACTTTGACTTTGACTAATATGATATAATGCTATCTAACTGAATAAGACTTACTTAGGCAATAGGCATAGGTATTGGCAGACTTCTGAAACTAGGATGTGATAATACATTTTGAAACTATGAGCAAGCTCTATTGGAGTTCACAAATCTTTCATCATTCCAGGCCAATAAAACCCAACTAAAATCCCAGCTTTGGTTTTGTCCATCACTAAATCTCCTTCTAAAATTAATCTATTTGTCACTTTCATTACAAGCTTTTTAAAAAGTTTTGAAGCTAACAGTTGATGTAATATCTTTTCTTCAACTTTGTTTATACTATATAGTGAGTCATTCTTCAGCTCCAAATATGATTCTAGAATGCAGCCAGTATGCTCGTGTCTGTCTGTGTGTTCTTGCTATGTTTTCTTTTGTCCTGCTTATTATATTATTCTTTCTCTGAAAAGTCTCAAAATGTTTCTTTGCTAATCTGCAATTCTGCCAAGTCAGAAAAACATTTTTCTTCTGAACGCTTACATCAAGCAGATGGTATATGCTCTTTACCTATAAATACAGGTATAAGTGATTCATCTGTTTTCCTCTGCAAAAGCTAGCTCTTGCTAGTGACTCTATTCTGCTTTTGGTCAATAAAATGCCTTTACTTTTACTTCCTCATCTTTTTGCATTTCTCAGTACCAGCTGCTGGAAGCCTTATTTTTGGATATCACCTGTTTTGACCTTACAGAGGGAATCTGACAACTCTGTTCTGGTTTCTTTTGTTTTCATAGTGAGTTTATCACTATGATTCTATTCCCCTTCCGTCTCCACACATCCTCTAACAAGTTTCCATTTCATAAACTATGGTTTCTCCTTTTTCAGTTTCTGCACTGACTTCTTTCATTAACTTGTCAGCTAGGATTTTTCTGGTAAATCTCTGTAGCAGATTCCTCATTAACCCACACAGGTTCTGCTATCACTTGTAGAGAAAGCCAGCTTTTAATTCTTTTTGAACTTTCTACTCCTATTCCTTTCACTTTTATTAGGAAGTCTACTATTAAAATTGTTACAGTTTGCTGCTTCCACATTGCCATTATAAGGCACACATTCAGCACTATGCATTCTTGACAGGAGGTCCGACTATTTATGGCCACGCCATTAAATTTTATTGGAATTATGGGGTATACAGGCCACAGAGTGTCTAAATGTACTGCCTCCCCAAACAATTTCAAGAATACTATGAAAATGAAGACATGACGTGTTAAGTAAGGCACTAAAACTAAAGAGAGTAGAACATTACTCAACACACTTTGGCTTTCTAGTTGTTTTCTCCATGAACACATCTTACTTCCACTTTCCACTTGTTATTTGTTTTTATTTGTTTTTATCTAAAGTATAAGGTCGTGTGACAATTTTTTTCCATTTCCCATCTACCGATATGGTAGGTTTATCATACCTGGTAGTGGCACAGATACATTATGATGACTATGCAGTTCTTGCAGTTATTTTTTTATACCTTTTTTATTCATTTTCATTATCATCATATTGATTAGAAAACATAACTTTGACAGGAACAGCATTTAAATTTCCATTACCTACTTTTATGTTAAAAAATCACAATTTTGTTTGAAACAGTATTCCTGTTACTTGTTAAAACTATTTGGCAAATAGTAATTTCTTTCTACACCTTAAACACACTGTTTCGGTAACTGGCAACATTTTTGTCTTTACAGACATCTGCATACTTAGAGCTACAGAATAAGCTACAGAATAAGGTTACAAAGTTTTAAAAGGTGCTTAGTTAGGTGCTATCCTTTCAATGTGTACAACCAGTATATCAGTACTGTTACAGTCACACTGTACCAATTTATGTAAATAACCACGGAGTACCTTTTAAAATACATCAACTGCAAAAAATGTCTATCATTTTATTGTAATTTTTACAACTGATTTTAACCATAAAAGTACATTTTGTTTTAGTCGAGACATTTGACCTGTTACCATTATGTGCACATCTTGCACTAGCATGTAAGGGTAACATTGGGCACCAGACAATGACTCACAGACAGTGACATTAACTGGATCCATTAGCATAAGTGCTTCAAAATTAAAAATGCCCACTCTGAAGGCTGCCAGCCTAGCTAAATATAATTTGGTAAATAATTTTATGTCATTGTAAATATTAATATGATCCACATGCTTGTGTAACAAATGTAAGAATATTGCGTTATGTTTTAAGCTTCAAAAATGTAACCACAATGCACTCTGCTGGAAGAAGGCTGATAAGTAAAGCATTTTATGACTGACCTCAAGCTCAGAGACAGGATGTCTGGGCTAGAAATTCTTTCTATTGTCTTAAGACATAGATAATTACTAGGTCTGACATGTAAAGTGTCTTTTATTGCTGTGGTTTCCTGGCAGGTGCAGATTACAAAAACAAATGCTAATATTTTAAGTTCTGTGAGCCTGCAAAACCTAAGGGGAAGTAACAAGAATGATGTAATTTGAAATGACTCAGCAGTACTGTGTATTATCAATTTAAGGACAGAAAGAAAGAATAACATTTTGTATTTTGTCCTAAAGCTGACAACAACTCACCAGTTCTTCTCATCTATATTTGCTTGCTTTGTAAGTTGAATTTAGAACATAGTTTCTCTTAGAGACAGATAGGAATATAGCCAGATTAGTCTAGCTGTTTTCTATATTTATGTGAGACTATCCTACAGTATTGTTTTAAAGTACTTTCCTGTGATTTCTGAACTCTCTATTATCACAGTGGAATTGATGAGTATGGCATTGTGGTTTTATTATTTATTATTAAATGTTTTAAACCTTTCAACTGTGGCTGTTTTGTGCAGAGATCATTTAAACTCTTAAAAGTACTTGCATGTATTTGATGATACTGTACTAAGCCACTTTTGAATAGCCTTAAACATTTGGTCACACTTACTATTGGGATAACAATAATATTACATAGTAGAATTGGTCACCCTTTGGGAAAGGCCTTATAGTAGCTGACAAGTAGGGGTTCTGGTGGCAGTGGATTACTACCTTATAGCCTGGGCAGAAGGGGCATAGTTAGTGAACCTGTGCCAGCCTTACCAGGAGTGTCTGTGTGTGTGTGTGTGTGTGTGTGTGTGTGTGTGTGTGTGTGTGTGTGTGTGTGTGTGTGTGTGTGTGGTGTGTGTGCATGTGTGTGTCAGCTACCTGGGCAAGGACATGAAGCACTAGTTGGACAGATGGAGTGCTGGGAGGACTTGCCTTAGAACCCTGTCTAAGGACTCCACTCTATAGCTGTGCCAGTGGGGAGTCTTATTGGGGATCTGGAGAGAAAGGGAGAAACCAGCCCCAGACTGACTGTGATCTCTGTGTGCTCTTAAGGGAAATTGTACTCCACTGTGTGTGTGTACTTGTTATCTCCTCAGTATGGATGCCCCTCACTGGTGCTAGAGGTGAGGATTGAGGCTCCTTGATTACTGGGCCAGTGCACGGGCGTCACACCCACTATAGAGACTTCAGGCTCCATTGTAAATTAAACAGAACTTGCTGGATGGATAGATATGTATCAGAGAGAATACTGCCTCTCTCAAACCACTTTCCTCTTCTTGAGAAGCTAAGTATATCTCTTAATTTATTCAAGCACAGCCTAGATGCATGCATGGGAAACCATAATTTCACCCCTGGTTTGGCACCCTTGAGCCTTATGGAAAAGTGTGAGGGCATGTAAATAACTGCTCCAGGTTTATGATTAATCATCCTTAATATACAAAAGTTTTTTCTCAGTACTAATGGATTACCTCACCTGGGGTTGTACAAGGCTTCCTTGTAGTGCAGGATCCTTGGTACTAAACAACTAGGGCTACAAACTCAGTGCAAAAGCATAATTTGGTTGCTAAAGATTCTCACAGATCAACAGCTTAGCCAATACTAATGAACGTGGATTCTGATTGTTTGGCTTTCTGCAAAAAGGGCAGGAATCATGGAAATTTATTCTCAGGTTTCAACGCTGTTATGGTTTAAAGTACAAAATAACATTTGCCAGCCAGATTTTTCTTACTGCAGACCTCTGTAAACAGGCTTGATAGTGCTGAGATGAGGTGATATTTCACATCAGGTTTCTTCATTGTTTTGTTGATATCACTACAAGCTGCAATCTAGCAGGTTCACTTCAACCAAGAAAGGGACCTTTTTGGCTTTACTTGTTAAAAGCAGCTTTTCAGCCTTTTAATACCTACCAGCTAAGAAGCTACTTCTCTTTCTTCATAACTGACCTTGCAAAGACAACTTTCTTTTAAAAGGTTTGCTGTTTGGCTACCTGGCTTCATTTGGATTTTGACAACTCATGCTCTAATACTGTGGAGGACTTTGTCAGCAAGAGGACTCTAGAGAGAAAACTGCAGAGAAGACCTGAGGATATAGTTTTTTTATATATGCCATACACACACACACACACACACACACACACACACACACACACATACACACACACATATATATATATATATATATATATATATATATATATATATATATATATATGTATATGGATTTGTATCACATCACTGAAATCCATTTCACTGAGAGCAAATCACCTAAAGTTCATTTCACATATACATCTGACTTGCCTTAGAGTATTACTTGTCAATGAAATGAGTTTTAGGTGAAATGAACTTTAGGTGATTTGCTCTTAGTGAAATGGGTGTCAGTGAATCAGGAAAATGATCTTTCAGTGAAGTGATACAAATCTATATATATATATATATATATATATATATATATATATATATATATAATTAGGGTCTATATATTAGATGAATGAATGATCAAAATGTCAAGCACAACATACTTGACACACTTTGATTGATCGTTCATCTAATCGAAACCTAAAAACCCTGAAAAATAAAAAAAATCGAAAGATTTTATTCATCCCACACCTTCCCTATACTAACACAAAACACACACATACAACCAATGCATACAAACATCTACACACTCACATCATTCAAACACTTAAAAACCTACACAAACACATCTACTTTTAAAACAAATTGGGGGGCTTCACCCCCGACACCCCCCTAACTAAATATACCAACTCCTAGATCACTGTACATTGGGAAAAGGGCAATTTCCCGGTAATCGCAAAGCGACTTCTTACACAAGCGATTACTGGGAAACTGCCCTTTCATCAATGTACAGCAATCTCGGAGTTGGTATATAAAAATAAAGCAGCCTCTTACCTAGCCATTGTGGACAGTGTTGCGTGTTTATGTCACATGCTACACTCACTAGCAAGGCCAACTAAAACATTTTGGAACTCCACATTTCAACATTTACAGTCTCCCATTACATGAACGTTCAATCAAAGTCTGTTGATTATGTTGTACTCGACATTTTGATTGTTCGTTCATGTAATATAGATTTTATTTATATATATATATATATATATATATATATACATACACACACACACACACACACACACACACACACACACACACACACACACACACACACACACACACACACACACACACACACAAACACAGTGGATATAAACATTTTACACACCCCAGTTAAAATGCCAGGTTTTTGTGATATAAAAAATGAGTCCACAATAAATCATTTCAAACCTTTCCCCACCTTTAATGTGACCTATAACCTGTACAATTCAATTGAAAAACAAACAAATATGTTAGGGAAAAAAATATAAAAAATAAAAAAAAGCACAATACGCTGGATGCATAAGTGTGCACACCCTTAAACTAATATTTTGTTGTGTGTGCACACCCTTAAACTAATACTTTGTTGAAGCACCTTTTGATTTAATTACAGCATTCAGACTTCTTGGGTAGGAGTCTTATCAGCATGGCACATCTTGTCTTGGCAATATTTTCCTACTCATTCTTGCAAAAGCACTACAAATCTGTTAGATTGTGAGGGCATCTCTTGTGCATGGCCCTCTTCAGGTCACACCACAGATTTTCTATTGGATGTAGGTCTGGGCTCTGGCTGGGCCATTCCAAAACTTAAATTTTCTTCAGGTGAAGCCATTCTTTTGTTGATTTGGATGTATGCTTGGGGTCATTGTTGTGATGAAAGGTGAAATTCCTCTTCATCTTCAGCATTCTAGCAGATGCCTGAAGATTTTGGGCCAAAAGTGATTGGTATTTGGAACTGTTCATAATTCCCTCTACCTTAACTAAAGCCTCAGTTCCAGCAGAAGAAAATTAACCCCAAAGCATGATACTGCCAGCACCATGCTTCAAAGTAGGGATGGTGTTCTTTTGTTGATGTAGTGCTGTTTTTTTGTGCCAAACTTACCTTGTGGAATTGTGGGCAAAAAGTTCAACCTTGGTCTCATCAGACCATAACACATTTCCGCATATGCTTTTGGGAGACATGCAAAATTTAGCCAGGCCTGGATGTTTTTCTGTGTAAGACAAAGCTTCTGTCTTGCAACCCTACCCCATAGACCAGACATATGGAGAATATGGGAGATTTTTGCCACATGTAGTACACAACCAGTACTTGCCAGAAATTCCTGCTGCTCCTTCAATGTTGCTGTAGTTATCTTTGAACCTCCCTGTCCAGTTTTTGTCTTTTCTTTTCATCAAATTTGGAGGGTTGTCCAGTTTTTTACAATGTCACTATTGATGACTGTGTTTACTGTGCTCCATGGTATATCTAATGCTGTGGAAATGTTTTTGTGCCCTTCTCCTGACTGATACCTTTCAACAATGAGATCCCTTCTATGCTTTGTAAGCTCTCTGTGAACCATGAACCATGACTTTTGCTGGAGCGGGCAACTGAGTAAATGTCAGGAAAATCCTACTAGGACAGCTGAACTTTATTTGGAGTTAATCAGAGTCTCTTTAACTGATGGCAGGTGTGTACCCAAGAAGACTGAATGTTGTAATTAAATCAAAAGGTGGTTCAACAAAGTATTAGTTTAAGGGTGTGCACACACAACAAAGTATTCGTTTAAGGATGTGCACACCTATGTAGCCAGCATATTGCACGTTTTTTATTTTTTATATTTTTTCCCCTAACAGATTTGTTTGTTTTTCATTTGAATTGTACAGGTTATATAGTATACATTAAAGGTGGGAAAAGTTTTGAAATGATTTACTGTAGTCTCATTTTTTTCTATCACAAAAACCTGACATTTTAACAGTGGTGTGTAAACTTTTTATATCCACTGTATATATATATATATATATATATATATATATATATATATATATATATATAATTTGTACAGACATAATATATGGTTTACTATCAAAACATTGAACATCTGAACGTAAACTTATCAAAAATGCGGTTCACATGTTCAATGTTGACAACACTCCATAGATTCAAATATCAGAACTAAGGCAACCAAAGTCGAATTCGACTTCTACAGTATGAAATCCTCTCAGCAGTAGGCAGTACGGACAAGATCCATACTGCACATTGCTGACACTCATGTTTTTGCAGGGAGGCAAGCAACTCTGCACTACCACATGCCCTGCCACTTAAATATTGCAACTCTGGTATCACACCACAGTGCAGATAAAGGTAACTCTCCGATCTGCAGTGTCCTGTGATCTCAACATATGCAGACTGCAGGGATACCTTTAGCCGACAGTGTAAAGGTCAACTGTATATTAATAGTCAGTCTTCTAGAGTCGACATCGCAATGTTCTCCTAAAGGGATTTCTGCATTCCGATGATCTCACTTCTCAGTTCCACACAAGCCACACTCAACATATTGATAGTAAACTTATCTACATATATATGTTTTTATATAGATATATATATATATATATATATATATACATTAAAATAATATATATATATATATATATATATATATATATATATATATATATATATACATAATTTTTTTTTTTTTATTTGCCTTGAAGTGTCCTTTTAAGGACAGCTACAGCTGAAAGACCAGGAAAGAGCTACTGGCAAGTATCTGAGAAATTATCTGAGAAATATAAGTGGAAATGGGGATTAGTAGGTTGATTTGTGAATGAGTGGTGTATTTTCTTGTGTGTATGTTGATGGTTAATGTAGAGATGTATTTTTTTTTAGTTAGTGCAACATTACTGTATTTTTCTTCTATCAGGATTTTTTCTTTTAAGTGGTAGGGTGTGTTTACATGCATGTGTGTGGCGGGGGTAGAACGTTAACATTTCCATTTAAATGATGCATGTTTGCTGGACTACTGGTATAACTGTAGATACTTTTATTTTGGGGGATGTACATTGAGAATCACACATTTTTCGTGTACATAGTTAAGTGATGCCTAGTGTGTGGGGTAACAGTATGTGGATGAAAGTGAATGACCCCTGTTGCTGTGCAGGTGCGTGATCACACCTTGTGTGAGTTATCATATTCCCAAACTAAAGAATTGAGAAACAAAAGAATGACTACAAAACATGTCGAATGTAGAAATAGAGAATGTTGAATTCGACATTTTCGAACATTCTCCACACTTCTGCACTGTGCAGTTTCTTGCAAAACACAGTAAAGAACGTTTTTGCAGGTGGGATTCCCCCCTGCACCCCCCACATCCCCTGCTACTTATATATATAAACACTGAGATCTCACTACAGTGAGGGAAAGGATACATTTCCCGATCCCCACTATAGCGCTTTCTGCATTAAAATGTTGACTTGCACAACAGTAAATGATGTAGTGCATTCCCTGTTGTGCATTTCAACATTTACTGTTTTACTGATAAAAGGAAATGCCCAGATTTGTGCCGAAGTGGTAGTTAGTGATACCACATATACTGAGTCTGTGGATATAGCTAACCTGTTAGCTGACAGGTTCTGTGAAAACTTCACTTCCCTGTCTCCACCACACATACCCCCATGACATCCCTACCATCTCTCTCCTACCATGTATCTCTAAAGAGCAGGTCATAAACATTATTTCTAAGGCCAAAAACACAGCATCTATGGGACCTGGTAACATTCCAAGCTGCGTCCTACATGGGCTCCAACAAGAATTAGCAACATCATTGGGTACTCTTTTCAATCATAGTCTTAGCACTGGCTTTGTACCACCTGAATGGAAAATCACCATCTTTATCCCCTTGCACAAAAGTATTGCTTCCACTGATCACGGGAACTATAGACCTCTTAGCCTGAATGGTCTTAGCTACGAGGCCATGGATTAAATCATCATGGCCCTTATCAACAAAGATATTGGTACTCTCCAAACACTGGACCCTCCTCAGTTTGAATTTGTCAAAAGAAGATTATGATTATTAAATCTAGTGGACTTCTTCGAGACAGTCACCAAGGCCCTGGATGAGGGGAAATATGTGTATACAGCCTACCTAGACTTATACAAGGCTTTTGACACTATCTCCCATTCAAGGCATCATTGACAAACTCACTCAGCTAGCTATCAACTCTTATATCATTAGATGGGTCATTAACTGTCTCACTGATAGAACCCATGTAGTCAAAATAGGGGAATTCACCTCCAGCAGCAGATCTGTAACCAGTTGTATTCCACAAGGATCAGTCCTGGGACCTCTACTGTTTGGAATCTATTTCTCCAAAGGGCAAGCTAAAACTAAAGGTCTGTGGCTGACAAAGTTTGCTGATGATTGCAAACTGGGAGTGGTCATAGAATCTCCAAATGATACCAACATGCTACAAGAGGGTCTTACACAAACAAATGATTGGTGCCAAAGTCATGGTCTTAAACTCAATGCAAAAAATGTATTATCATCCCCTTCGGTAAGAGCAATGCTCCTGCTAACTAGCACATCAATAGCAACACCCTAAGTACGCACTCTGTGGTGAGAGACCTGGGCACACAGGTTGACAGCAAACTTACCTTTGATCATCATATCTCCACAGTGGTCAGAAGGGCATTTTATATTGCTCTTCATATAAGTAAGGGCATTGCCTTCAGAAAAAGGAAGTTATAACCTCCATGTACTCTTCCTTCATCAGGCCAATAATTGAGTACAATACCCCTTTTGGTATGTACCTTTCCAAGCACCTGCAGCAATTGGAGAGATCACAGAGGTCCCTCACAAGGAAAATTCAAGGTCTTCAGCATCTGTCCTATGTAGATCACCTGAAATTACTGTCACTTTACTCTGTTTCATAGAGATTATTCAGAGGTGATCTCTGAATTTCATATAAGGCAATCTCTGACCCTACTTTATTGGAAATGTTGCATATCTACAAGTCCAATAGTATACAGGTGACTCATTCTAAAGACCTAGAACCTACTGCAGGGACATATTTGTCTCCCAGAGGTTGCCACACCTTTGGAACAGACTCCCACTTCATGTCAAACAGACAACCTCATTGGTCCTCTTGAAAATCACTCTGGGCGATTGGATGGGTAACCATAAATTCTGATGAAGATTTTAATTTTAAGGATGAAAGCGCTTATGTATTAGACCCGTATTAAAACTTTGGACTGTACATTTTGGAGGTGGTTGACTTGTTCTTTTTATTTGGGGAGTGCATCCTTTGAGCCTTCTTCCTCCTGTTCTTGTAGCCTTTTGGACTTTGTTTGTTTTTTACTTCCCTTGTGTAACCATAAATTCTCCCTGGTGGTTCCACCTGTGTCCCTCTTGGACAAGAGCAATAGGTGCTAATCATGGAAAAAATGTTAGAACATGGCTAGCTTGTAATAGCCCTAGGGCCATTAGTCCAGTAACTTCCTATGATATATGAAATAAGTTGCAATATTTATATTATGGCTACTGTTTTATTGCAAATGTCACCAGTTTCACAGACTGTTCCAACTTTGCTTCATATTTTTGCGCTGACTAGTAGCTGATGATTGCAGTCAGTAAATATATCTTGATCAAAAACCTTGCTTTGCCTTTCTTTTCTCTGAGCTCATGTATGGCAGACATCGGATAAGGCTTAAAGTCGGATATGTCATTCAGTTTTTTGAAACCATTACAACATTTTTGGAGCCATCTGGTTTAGGAGGAACACAGTCCAAAAGTTAGCCTACCCCTGCCAATAACACTAAGACTATACATTATGTTACTGAAAACCACTTACCAGACAGTACCAGTACACATGATGAAAGGACACAAACATCACAAAACATGTATATTGATGCTATCCCTTTACTTAACCCTCAATCTAACTCTTAACCATGAAAAATTGATTATTCATATCTTCTATAGCACAGTCTTGCACATCTTCACAACCACCACTTTTTCATTAAAACATTGATTATTCTGTATACTCCTGCTTGCCTACACTATATAAAACTAAATTCAACACTATATGATTCACACAAATGAGCATTCACTCATTTTTGCATTATCTCTTTTTTACACCACAGAATCCTTTCTACCAAATGTGATTCTACCTTCTTTGTTACAATGATCTCTATCTCTCTTTATCTCTCTCTCTCTCTATGTATGTATGTATGTATGTATATCTATCTATCTATATATATATATATATATATATATATATATATGTGTGTGTGTGTGTGTGTGTGTGTGTGTGTGTGTGTGTGTTTGTGTGTGTGTGTGTGTGTGTTTGTGTGTAATGCTTAGTAGTATACTTACATAGTGGGTGGAAAATCTAGAATTCACATGTCTCTGATAGACAGAGCTAGGCAATAATGTCCAAATTAGACAGAGCTAGGCAATAATGTCCAAACAAACATACCCCGCATAATCTCTAGAAACTTTCTAATTAACATAACCCCTCCTAATAGCACCCATGATACACAGGGGCACAATTGGGTTTGATTGCACAGCTAGGCTTATAAAGGCCCTGGTGGTCACTGGTCTAGCATACACACACACACACACACACACACACACACACACACACACACACACACACACACACACATATATATATATATATATATAAACCTATAATTGAAATGAAAATTATCTACAACAAATGTTTGATCAAAAAAAAAAAACATTCGAAAATTAAAGAACAAATAAACAAACAAACAAAAAACAGCTATGATCTTGCTGTGAAAAAAGTCTGGGAATGTTCAATCAGCTGATTTTGAATCAGCTGTGCCAGCTTATTTTATATTAATTTACTGCATACTCCACCCCTTCCCTTTTCCTTTACAAATCATTCTTTTTATGTATTCTGTGCTTTCTTCAATTATTTTCTGCTGTGCTGGGAAAATTTTTAATCACCAATATTTTACTCTACTTCCATTTCTGGGACACTTCCATCCTCCAGCCTTTTATCTCCTGTTTTACATATTACTGATTTTGTACTGTGAAATTTTAAGATGGACTTATTTCCAAATAACTCAAATATAATATAACATCTGTTAATGAGTCTTCAACATTTTCTAACAGAAAAACAATCATCTAAAAACACATTGATGTACTTCTGTTTTATCCCTCTTTCTTCCACAAATGTTAAACACTTAGAGATAACTTTTTAGTAACTATTAGAAACAAGAAAAAGTGTCCTCTTCCTTATCATATTTCCTGTGGTGTGAGAGTACACCTTACAATGAATGACCTCATCAGTGTGCTACAGAGAAGATGTTGTGAAATGTGGGATAAGGGGATAGTGGAGTCATCTAGCAGTTTAAAATTTTTCTCCAGACTGGAAGTTGATTGAGCACAGCTCTGTTGGAGGACATGCTCTATACAATCCCCCCATCATAAGTACACACACACACACACACACACACACACACACACACACACACACACACACACACACACACACACACACTTCCCATATCGAAAATCAAACTTCTTACCTGTCTAGTTACACAATGTAGAGAGAACAGTATTATTTGCAAGCACAACTTGAGAAGTCTGAGTCTTAAGCAGACAGAATGGACTTTTGACAGGTTGACTTCATCAATGTGTTGCAGACAGGATGTTTCTGTTAAAGGTGGGATAAAGTGCAGAGCAAGCTGAGTGCAAAATTAAATGAATTTACCTCAGGGGAAGTGGACACAGCACCTTTAACGCTGAAGTATTACTTGTCAGTATATCCACCTAGACACACACACACGCACACACGCACACACACACACACACACACACACACACACACACACACACACACACACACACACACACACACACACACATTTCTACCTTTGAAAACTGAACCTCTTAACTATCTCGTTACACAATTTAGAGAGCACAGTATTAGTGGCAAGCACCACAGGAGAAGTCTGAATGTATTGGTAGGAAAAAGCACAACTGTAATTGATAAACATTCACTGTTTGGAACAGCTGGCACTGTGCATCACAGATTTTGGGCCAGATGCATGTGTATCCGCAGGACAACATAACAGCACTGTGACTGCCCCATGTAATAGCATATTTTCTACTATGATTTATATACTGTCTTTCATGTACATTGCTTTACTGTAAGGAACAAGTACCAGTTTCACAGCATGGGATACCAAAGACAATCACAGCTGTAAACCAGTGGATTATCGATCAAGCATTTCTGCCATTTCATTCTGGGATGATGCACACTTGTTCTGTCTCATGGTTACTCATGTGCATTGACAAGACAAACAGACACTTCCTACATAGGACAGTGCACTGCAGAATAACAGTGATGTATTATGTGTGAATAGATTAACAAATATTGTAACACAGTTGCAAGTGTAACCATTGGAATGCAGACATGGTTTAACAGACTGAATTAATTGAGTCAATATCACTCTGAAATCAAGATAACTTGTAATCAACATTCAATACAGAAATAAAAACCTGCAACTTAAGCTAAGAATTATTTGTTGTCATTTTTTTACTCTGTGTCTAAAGCACACCATTTTCAAGCTCAATTCTGCTGCTGATGGCAAAGCATTAGCACATGTGTAATCATGTCTTGAGGTGTTGAACTTAGAATGGGAATCAGCAGTAGTCTAGGGTGCGCTTTGCCAACGTTCATGTAAAGAAGCATTATAGTCATACAATCATATGTGAATCTATAGGAATGCAGAACGGATATGTTTTAGGGTCATGTTTCATGTGCTATGATTTATATATTTGTCATGACAGTTGCATTTAGTCAATCCTTATATAAATGCTACAGGTGTATTAGGAAACCAAATATGCTATTGCTGGTGGAATCATAGCTTATGGAAACAGTTTAGAATCAATCAGGTTTATTGGATGACAAAAAATCGTGGTATAAAGAGGTGGACAGTTGTTGACAGGAATACAGAATTCAGACATAATAACATATTAGTTCATATTTCATTTTTGCATATATTTGTGTCATGTTATTGTTTGCTTTATTAACATAATTATTCAGGCAAAATATGTACAAGACATGCTTCGCAATAGGGAGCAGGTAGATTAATATAGTATCAGGATAGTGGTGTGTTAAGAAAAGGTATAGCCAACATTTACAGCCACAGGAGTCATGGAAACATTTTGCGTACATCTGGATTCGAACCTTGAGGTCATTCTAAGAAAAACCTGTGACATGAGTGTTACCTAAATAGACCATAGAGAAAGTCATACTTCCTAAAGTTCCTATGTAACAGCAGATTTCAAAAAACAAGAGTGTATGCATTACTCTTCATTACCATCTTGACAACTGAAAGCTGTACATTCATCTCTTTAGCTTGTTGACAAGTAGATAAACTGGACTATATATAGCTAAACACAGCAGCATGATGGGCACAAAGAGTAATTCGGCCGAAAGCAATAACTCGCATGATTTTGCCATAAGCTGCATACTTCCATTCAGCCTCAGTTGCACTTGGTGCTCAGTGCCAGATCTTGCACTAATGCAGAGGAGGAAGACTAATGTCATAGATGGGAGAAGATACATAGATGGGGAGAGGGAGGTAGGGACCAGTAGCTTATGACAGAAGCAGGATAATGTTGGGTTATAACAATATGTCGACAACAGCTACACATAAAACAGTGTACTGAAAACAGTGAGTAACAGCTAATGAGAACCCTTGAAAGTAAACAAAAATCTGTGTATATATGTGACCATTATCCCATCACGGCACAAAGGAATTTCTACTTTACATCATTTAATTAACACAGTTGAAGGACAGTGGGAGCTTACTGAAGTAGAAAGGGTGAATAGAAACAGATACAGACAGATGGAGAGAGGAATAGAAACAGTATATATTTCTTTGGACATGTACAACCATATGTATGGTATGTTACTCTTACTTATTATCTCATTATTAAGCTGTCATGGTCTGTACAATAAAGTTCTTGTTATAGTGAGCAAGAAGGGGTAGGACAGTGCAACTAACATTAAGACATAAGCAGGATGAGTGGCTTACTAAGTCTCCCTGTAGGGGTTGCAATGCTTTTGCATTCAAAAAGTTGAGAGACACCGTGATTGGGGATAGGTAGGGGACAATGGGGTTGCTCCAACTCCCTGTTTCAAAACAATAAGCATCTAGTCCTCACCCTCAGAGCTGTCATCACTGTCTCCTGTGTCAGTTGCCTGGATCAGTGCCAGAAATGGTAATGCAATGCAGGATTTTTTTCAACCCTGCTGATTTGGGCACTGAGGAGTCTCTACATTATATCCTCCATCAGGCCTGTCAGGTCCTGCCAGATGACAAAAATCAGCACCTCCACTTGTATTACTCCTGCAGGGTACAACTGCACCAACAACTGAGGCAGAGCTACCTGATGCAGATTGAGCAAGTAGGGCAGGGACTGCGGAGACAATGCTTACAGCTTGTGAATCCGAAGTACTAGGTGTCATATGCTACCTTCTGTGGAAGTATCAAGGGCAGAGCCACAGTGGTCTCTCTACCTCTCTGTGCTGTTGGTCTTTTTGTTTTCAACAGCAAGGTATATAAATAGCAGAATTTTAAGAAATTATAAAGAAAGAGAGGTGGGGGAAAACAAAAAAATAGACAGAATTAGATCCAGGGCATGTCACATTATTTTAATTTTCAATACATTGTTTTTTTCAGTATATAAACAGGCAATTGCACTTACCATAACTGAATTGTTTCTGGCATTCATTATTGCTGTTAATATTTTATAAATACTATCCTGTAATAAAACCTAATTCTTAATGGGCACTGAATCCACACACACACAAACACACACACACACACACACACACACACACACACACACACACACACACACACACACACACACACACACACACACACACACACTTAAGCTGGGGTTCTCAATGCCTAATGCAAGCAGCAAGAGCTATTGAAGAAAGAATGCATGCTTGATATCAAGGTTGAGGTATGCCTACTCAACATGCTAGAAAGCGAGGTCCTAAAAATACCTATTTAGCTTGCATTTGTACCTGAGACATACTTGCCCCATATCTCTCTGAAGTACATTAGTTTCTTCTGGTGTACCTCACATTTTGCTGATATTTTCTCTGTTGCTGTACAGAGCAGAAAAAGAAAAGAACACATATAAATGCATAATGAATGACTGTACTGGCTGCCTAATGCATGCTATATCACTGACTCGTGATGGGTGGTTACATTCTTAAGTTCATCTTCCCATTGGTTTAGGAGGCCCTTCATAAGCTTTTTCTGGTCACGTCAGTGGTAATGACATTGTTACTCAGTGGATGAAATGCCAGTTATCCTGGACACAGCCTTAGCCAAACTACTCCAAACCTCAGCCTTATACAGAGACATGGTATAATCTCCTTGTAGCAGCAAATGGCCAGAACACTTCTTGAGGAGTGCCACAAAAATCCTGGACTAATCAAATCCCCACCTTTGTGCTTTAAAGTTGGCAGAATTATCTCCATTGCCAGCCATGTCTGTAGAAGTCAAGCTAATATTTTAGTGCCTAGTTCAGATCTTGCATGAAACAGCTTGTGCTTAAGGATGCACAGCCTTGTCAACTACATTTGCACAATTGCAGGCATACGGATTCCTTGGCAGACACATTGGCATTACTTACATCAAACAGCAATAAAGGTGAGATTTGTCCTGTGTGATGCGCTATCTATTGCCACACATGTCAATGTTAAGTAATGAAATTCTTAATGGCTTGGGTTAAAATCCTAAATGCCTACAAGGATAAATAGGATGAATTTTGATATAATTATGTTGGGACTTACACTATTAAAATTGTGTTTTACCATCTGGGAATTGAACCCATGGGGTAAAGAATGAAAAAATTGTAACTTAGCTTATTAATTCTTATTCCAACAGAAGAAGTTCCTTTTAAGCTTGGTAATTAGAGATATACTAATTTCAGAATGAATGGAGATATACTCCAGAAAAGTATGTATGTGTGTGGCTTTAAGTAGTGCTGGGAATGCATTGCTATGTAAAAGTCAATAATTCTGGTTGTAAATATTTCAGACATATGCAATTGAATGAGCTGATTAATACTGGTTGGGGTACGTTGTATACATACTTCACAAGGTATACTGTCCTAAACACATAGATCATATATATGAGTCATGATGATTATAGCAACAGTATTGTGCCCATCACACATATGCAGGCGCATTTTAAATTAAACATCGTACCTATCACATTAAACACATTGTACACACATTATCTTGAGGTTATATTTGAAGCATGAATGATATGTGCTAAATAGAAAAGTTTAGTTATGCAAGCATTGCTGATAAATTCCTTGCAAGAAACATGTTCATCATTCTCATTTTTATTTAGTTTTACATTCATAATCAACATGTTTTGAGAAATGGAATTCTGATACCCCTTGTAAAAGTACCTGTTAGCAGGATTCAAACTCTTAATCAGCTTTGTTCTTTATTGAAACTCACCGCACTTACACCTTGTGCCACAGAAGTAGGGATGTGGCTCTGCAGAAGCCAGCCTAAATTAAATTTTAAACTTTTTACCTTAGGTAGTAAACCATGTTTGTGTGCTGCCAAGCGCAGTACAAGTGCAAAAGGCATTAAAAATAAAATACGACTGAGAAAAAGGCTGACAGTAAAATGAATTCAATTAATTTGTATATCTAGCAATGACTGGAGTAAGAAATGCATTCAAATGACACATTCATCCTTCTCACATTTCCTTGCAGCATCAGATATATACTTTGTGAACACATTATCAGATTTGTAGTTAATGACAATGTAAACGTGGGCAGACAACAGCTCACATGCTGTTAGCAATACTGAGAATAGCTGAGTTTTACACAAAACAGTAATCAGAATGTATTTACATATGTATTCAGATCCCCACAGTAAATTTATCATTAATTGTATTTCAACCTTTATTTGTCTCAATTCACTTCATTTATACTTTGTGCAACAAGGATAGTTATCTGAGAGGTGGAATTTTTTCACTAAGTACCAATAGAGAGTGTTGATGTCTGCACACCATTGCTAGCCATGTCTGTGCTACAGAAGGCAGCCAAATTAAATTTCACACATTTCTTTTTTGCAGTGAAATGTATTTGTGGGCCACACAGCAGTGCACAAATGCAAAAGGCAACACAGTAACAACTGATATAAAATTCAAAGTCAAAGTCAAAGTAAACTTTATTGTCATTCAGAAATCACACAAGTGCAAATACTGAACAAAATTCTGTATCTCCAAACTCAATGAGCAGACAACATATAGACTATTTTCACAGACATTTACACATGTAACACCCAGCTATTACATCATGAACATGCAGGTAGACAGACTAATATTGCACATAATTAGAAACACATTTTAACACTTTTTGAACTGAACATTTAACTTGCATGAGACTTTAGTACTGCACAGGTACTTGGTTAAGACAGTGCATTGATCCTTGCACAGAAACAGACATTTAAGTATTGCACTATGGACCTTAGAGTATTGCACTATGATTAATTTATGAATTTGCATGTATTGCACTGAAAGAAGAGATATTTGACTGCATTGCTACTGCCCTAGATGGCCTATAAGTTACAGTCATGGTGAATATTGCACTATATATTAGATGTGACTGGTAACCAGGTTCTTGCAAAATTTGAGACAGTTTCTACTGACCTACTTGGACATCATGGAGTGTAGTGGTTACTAAAGTTCAGCAGCCTGATGATGTTAGGGAAGAAGCTGTTCCTGAATCTCGTAGTCCTGCAATGTATGCTTCGGAAGTGCTTTCCGTATGATAGATGCAGGCACAGTCTGTAAGCAGGGTGAGTGCAGTCTTTAATTATTTCTCTGGACCTGCTGAGACATCTGGATAAGTACATGTCATGGATAGGTGGTAAGGTGGTCTTAATGATCCTCTCAGCTGTCTTCACCACTTTCTGGAGGGATATGCGCTCAGAGGTAGAGCAGCTTCCATACCATACTACGAGGTTGTTCATCAGGATGTTTCTATCGTACCTCTGTAGAAGGTAGTGAGAACTGCCGATGGGAGATTCACTCTCCTCAGCCTTCTTAAAAAGTACAGCCTCTGGTGTGCTTTCTTGACTATGGCATTTGTATTTGTGTTCCAAGACAAGTCCTCATCGATGTGCACTCCCAGAAACGTTGTGCTTCTCACTTTTTGCAACTACTTCCCCATTGGTGGTGAGGGGAGAATGTTCTTTGCGATTTTTCCTGTAGTCCACAATCATCTCCTTTATCTTTTTCATATTTAGTGCCACGTTGTTATTTCCACACCAGGAAATGTGTTGTTCCACCTCATCTTTATATGCTGTTTCAGCATCATTACTGATGAGGCCCACCACTTTGTGTCATCAGCAAACTTGATGATGTGATTTGTATTATACCTGATGTACGATCATGTGTTAGCATGGTGAACAACAATGGACTTAGTACACATCCTTGGGGAACTCCAGTGTTAAGAGTGATGCTATCTGAGGAATTATTTCCTATGCATACACTGATTTGCAATATCATAACTTGTGATACACCTCATGACAGTTTCGGGTAATGGTGACATTCATCCTGTTCTTAAATATTTGTTTTCATGCTTTAGAAACTATTTCTGACAACCTGCATAGCAAATGTTGTAATTAGTAGGCAGCATGATTATTTACTCATACAACACACTAGTAACAGCAGGTTACAAACACTATAGGTAACATATTCAGCATTTATCACACACACTTAGGGTATATAATTAATTTTCCAAAATGTGTGTCTATTCTTGCATCTGACCTCATTATCAAAACTATCTTTACAAATTATCTGAACCATACAGCAAATCTGTATTTTCTCCAAAGTCACTGCATTTACAACTTATGCCACAGTTACACAGGAAGATAACAAGTGTGTTTCATGCAGTCATTACTATTTGGAGTGCTGACACTTGTTCATTGATGCCAGGCTAGTTTGCAAAACTGACAGCAATCTAAACTAAATTTTTAATGTTTTTCCTTTGGTAGTGAACTTTGCTTGCATGATTCAGAGCAGCAAGCAACTGCATATGGCAAATTAAAAAAAAAAAGGAACACATATGGATAATAATTTTAAAATGACCTATAAATAGGATAGAAAACTTGCATCACCCATCTTCTTATACTAAACTCCTTTAATTTACACTGTGTGCCCCAGAGATGGACATATGTTAGGTACATTCTCTGCTTTCATGTATTCATTCCTATCCCAAGTGCTGGCTCATTTGCATTAATTAAGGGATGTCAGATTAATTTTTATATCTTTTCCCTTCAGCTGTAAACTTGCTTGTGCATCGACAGCTGGCATACGAATGCAGAAGGTAATAATAAAACAAATACAAAAATTGTTTTGCATAATTGAAAAGAACATAAAATGAAACAAAGTATACATCTAGCAATGAGCTGAACTATTATTGCATTACATTGACACACTCAGCCTTGTCACATCTCCTTGCCACATCACTACTATCATTTCTGTCTTACAATATCAGGACTTCAGGTAATGCCACAGTAATGGCAAAGGGGCAGTGAACAATAGAAATATTATCATTTTTCACACAGCACACACAATTAATAGTTGCATAATTTCAAATGAAATATCTGTCTGTCAGTTTTACTCACTACTGAGATTGAGTTCCCACCTTAACACATTTATACATCAAAATAAGGGTCAATATCTGTTATGACTTCTTTCAGTAAAATGATCTGTAAACAGGTTTAGAACCCTGCATTACCTGTGCTGTTTCTCTAAACTGACTTCAATTACACTTTATGCCACAGAGATAGTCATGTGACAGCTTGAATTTTGACTCAGTGCTATCCATAGTTCTGAGGAAAGCACACCAGTACCAGTCTCAATTGCAATACTGATGGCATTCCAAATTAAATTTGTCAGTATATACTGTAGGAACTACCATTCACTGCTACTGAGTGCTGTCAGTCAACAGAGCTCAATGTCAAATGGCACACAAAAGATAAAAGATAAAAAGTCACATTTTGAAACAAGTACTTTAAATGTACAATTCAGATGTTTCCTCAACATTTTTATCTTCCAGCAGTAACCGGTATGGATTTGAAGCATAAAACCTGAGTATTAAGAACACTTATTTGAGATTATTTCTCATATTTGCCACAGAGACATATATTAGCAAGAAGAAAAACTATGTAGATGTACTCAGAATGTGACATTGTATCAAATCATACTGAAAGTGCAACAGAAACAAGTTCTGAAAATCATCCTTTTTATTTGTCCATGTATGTCTGGATGAGTGGGATATTGGCAATGTTTAGGATACTGTATGCTAACACAATATTAAACAAAGACTGCAGACTCTTCATCATTATTAATTTCTTTATTTAGGTGCCTCATTCCCTTATTTATGCTTTCCTAAATGTAATGGCATCTTATTTTTACTGCTTATGGTATCTGTATCAATGAGTAATGTAATACCTTGAGTATGCACAATATTTATTCATAAGATTCAGAAGTGTAGTCATAAAAATAGCATTTGAATGTTAGGATAATTGCTCTCCTAACTCGGTCTTGTACTTTCACACTTTTTTATAAGTCTCTTCTCCATGACACACACTCAGTAAGTGCACATCAAGGAAAGGAGACTGTAAAAAACTGATCATTCCTGCAGTCAGACGGGTCTATATTATATATCAAAAGCTTTTTTACTTGAAGAGCTATTTATTGAACCATATTTATTGAAGTTACTATTTACCAATGTGTTTAATCAGCAAAATAGAATTTATCATAAAGTTTTAGTTGGCCAATATCCAGAACACAACGCACTCTATGAGAAAAAACTTTCAAATTATATATTGAATTAGCACCATTCCATAAAATCCTTAACTACAATACTGTAACACAGAACTAAAACATAATAAATGTATAATGCCCACAAAACCACAAATTAAAAAAAACAGTGATTGATACACAAGACTATTTTAATTAAGAAATCAAATCTTTATTTTGAGTGCAATTGCTTTAACTGGACATTGAATAGAACAAGCTTCCCGTTATAGGACATTTCAAAAAAAATCTTGGCTTTGTATTATAATATGTTGAAGGCCAGTCTGTGCAGAAGTAGGTATAGTCTCACTAAGTGACACATGAAGAACTGCAAGTGTTTCTTTTACCTTCGCTTTTACAGGGGGGCTGCACCCCTCCCACGCAAATTAAATGTATAGATTCCGAAATTGCACTACATTGAGAAAAATGACAAACTATGAAGGGACAATGAATATTCAAGCCACCGTCTGTAAGAATATTAATTTACCTTCACCGATCATTAGATGGTGGGCAGGATATTGACAGGACTTACTACTTCACATCCTGTGAGGTAGTACACTAATACAAAGCTGCGACCTTAATTAAGGGGAAAAAATACATTTAATAGTAAATAAATATTACCTTTCAATGCTCTGTATATACAAATTCTGTGTACTTTTAAATTTAAAATATCATGTAGATGTCATTAACATTTAAGTCCTATGACAACTAAAATTATTCAACAACATTTTCTTCAATAATTAAAGACTTTGGCAAATAGTAACAGTTCTAAATGCTCATTCCTGGATTGTCATTGTGCATCCATGCAATCATGCAGGTCCTTATACCTTGTTAACCTTCTCTGCATATAATGCAGATTGTGGTATTCAGGAACACTAATGATTTAACACGCCATTTGCATAATCACAAAGCTCAGAGGGCTGAATCTGATCTTTTTAAAGGTAATCTTGCAGCTAAGGAACTTACATTGTAATGAAAAGTCTAGATGCAGAGAGTTCAATACTGGTACATACTTTGAAGGGATTTATCTAATTTCTAAACTGCTTTCTTGCCAAGGTATGTTGCTATTTTTAACAGAATGGTTTTAGTTTAACATTAAGGATGGATAGCAATGCCCAGTACAACCATTGGTTTATCTGTCCGCATTTTTGTTATCTTTTACTGTTTGCATAACCCACATATATCAGTTATATGACTGCATTACAAAGATTTGAAATAATGCTATTTGACAATTTAATAGGTTTAATTTTTAGGGAATTTGAATGGTTATTGCATAAAATTGTAGTATATCCTTTTAGCAACGTCAGGTATTTTTACAAATGTAGCCCACAACATGTGTTAAGGTTGTGATATCTAACTGCCTGCCCTTTATACCTGGGTAGATGGCACTATAAAAGTTTTCTTCATTTCTGCTTGGACAGTATGAATTATTATTGTTAATGCTATGATGTATTACACAGTTACACAACTGATTTCCACATTACAGAACTTATGGAGAGCATATATGTCTGATTCATGTAGTATATAGCTACTGTTTGCTTACTCACAATCTTAATTTTATGAATATGTATTGCAGAAGAATAGTTTTTAATATCTTGTTCCTACTCAGTTGTAAATAATTGGTTATATAATTGTTGAACTTCATTGTACTTAAGTTACTCTTGTAAGTAATGCAGTTGAAGCAGTAGGGATTTTAGTCTTCTTTATTGCTACATTTGTATAAATGATGGCCTTCCTCTCACCCTTCCTTTCTTTCACCTAAACAGACCGCTTTGTTCTAATATTAAACAATTTTTCACTATCTATAAATCTCAAAATGCAATCAGAAATATCCTTTACTGCTACCCTATTGCCACAAAAATTGAATTCTATTCCACAGGCTGTTAGAACTGGAACTTACCATCCTTCTTTCAAGCATCTTCTGAAAGACCACCTATCAAACTCATAGTTCTATGCATGCTCTACCCTCAGCTCAGCTGAAAATCAAGACCATCTACTTTTCTCCACCCCTATCTGTACACATTATCTAACAATCACCACTTCCTCATCTTCACCTGGCTATCCAGCCTTCTTTACCACTTTACATAACTACTTCCTTCCACTTACTCCTTTTTTATGCTAATCTATCCTAATCTCTCTCCCCTTTATAGTTACAATTAAACTAATCAAATTACTTTGACTTATCAGTACTGTGAATTGCCAAACGGACACTCTCCAGAATTCTATATAGTGTTTTACTTTTCTTTTTCTCATTGTTCTCTTTGTAAAATATTTTTAGTAGATCACTATGCCTTACAGTATTGTTGATTATTTTTGAAATGTATAATTTTCACCTGTTCTTTATGTAATGTTTTTGAAAATGTTTTTTTTTTTTTTTTATTTTCTATGTTAAGTGGAACTTTTGTTCCAGGGCATCCTCCGAAAATGGGTTCTTGTGACCTAGTTGGACTTTCTCGGTAAACAAAAGCCGATAAATAAATAATAAATGATTGATCTTTTCCATGATTTATATAAAGTGGTCAAGTGAAATGCTTGATGCACAGTACTGGGTAAATACTTAGCTGTATATTTCAAACATCAATCATATAAGCTATTATTTATATAACTGTATACCTTAGACAAATGTTCTGCATGTATATATTTCCATATGAGAGTTCTCATATTTTCCCTTACAGATTTGACACTTACCTCGTCATTACTGCAGGTACAAATTCTGTCTTTGAGGTTTGTTCTCATCTAATGCTATCAGAACACAATCATTACATAGTTAAGTTAGGGTTGTGGAGTTTGACAGGCAACAGTTTTCATATTTGTATGCGCATGGAATCTTAAGTTTTGACGTAGGTAATGATTGTGTGTGCTATCCTGGCGGCCAGGCAGGCATAGGGCCAGGTGGCCCTGGCCTGCGCAGCCTCTATATTAGGCTTTTCCATTATGCTATCCTTTGCCTGCTAGTCAGATCCAGGGCACATTGTGTAAGTCCTTGTCTGCCAGCACCAACTACTGATGATTGTTCTCCCTTGGGCTATCTGCTGCTGGCCCTGCCTGTGGTCCCTGAAACTGTGATCCTGCCACTTACTGTCCTGGTTGAAACTGTTTCCTGATAACTATATTGTGTAACATGAAACATGTAGTGAGTATTTTTGAAGAGGTGTCTTGGTCTTATTACAAGGCACCTCTTGATTTATCTAGGCACTGGAACTTTGATTTGAGCAATCTAAACACATGTACTATGATACTCTTAATTTGAATCAGGGTCTTGTTGCATCCTTGCTCAGTGGGGTTCTGTTTGTTTCTCATGAATATCATGAGATAGGACTCTCATACATAACCTGCATCCACGACTAGATGCCCTTGTGGAAAGTCACCCCTAGCAAACCTTGTATACAGGTCAGAGGTGTGTCATATGTGTGAGTCATGAAAACTGCCTCAGTTACCTGAAAAGATATAATGGATGATTCTGTGGGCATTACAGACAACCTGACAGTTTATACAGTGGTACCATTTCTGTTGATGTACTTCCTTCCCTGTTTACTGAATGGGGCTTTTATTTTTTGTGTGTGTGTGTGTGTGTGTGTGCGTGTGTGTGTGTGTGTGTGTGTGTGTGTGTGTGTGTGTGTGTGTGTGTGTGTGTGTGTGTGTGTGTGCAATCTATAGCCCCACAAATTTCAGGGCAGTATGTTATTGCATAACATTCCTGCATAGTTCTTGCTCTATCCTGTGAGGGGCGTGAGAAACAAATATGATCTCTTTCATTTTGTAGCACTGCCTTTAGAAACTGATGTAATGTTCTACAGGCTGATGCATGTGACACCCCTGATATATCTCCTGTGCATCTATGGAAATGACTATTAGCTAGTACATGTAATGGTAGGCATACCTTTGTTTCCACTGGAATGGGTTCTCCATGATTTCCTTGGGGCCTGAGGTGTAAGCAGCAGAGACTATATTCTTCCTCTAGTGTTTCCCTGTCCAACCTGTATTGTTCTGCAATTTCTGTGTCATTCAGTCTATAGTAATTCAAATGGGCTCTCAACACCCTTCTTCTTGCCTGAGGTCCCTCAGAAGTAGCACCTTGATTTAAATCCTGTTGTATATACAGGAAAATGATAGCAGCAGCAGCCCCTACATTTTTTTTCCTAAGTGTAATGGTGCTTGTATTCCAAAGAGTTTTGAAGTTCTGGGCAAAAGTGAGCCCTGAGTCTACATGATTACTTTATAACTTCCCAAATAGCTCCACAATGTTGGATTGGTTAATTAGCATGTAATTTGGCTCTTTGTGATTTCTTTAACACATTCTGCTTTTTCCCTTTGTTAGACGTCTTACACTGTATGTACAGCCATTTAATGAACATCAAATAGGTGTGCTATCATGTGTGTAGTGTACTGCACTACCTACATGATAATATCACTTAGAGTAGCTCTTAATTAATCCAGACCCACATGTATCTTGCTGACATTT
>NC_056725.1:1079426506-1079559006 GCF_019279795.1 Protopterus annectens
TGGTGGGAATTTTAGATTCTACTATGGTTCGATTGCTTGAATTGTCTCAGTAAAGAATAGGTTAAAACTATCAGAAACATCTTCTGGGGTTTAGGATGTAGTAGATTATTTAAACCTGCCCAAAACTTCTGAGAGTTATTTTGATTTACTGTCTGTAAATTACAGTAGTATTGTTTTGTCTTGTAAAATTGATTTTTGGATTGCCTGTATTTAATGTGATCTTGAGGGTCTTTAGAAAGTCCTTGTGTGGAGCCACTCAAATTATCTATGGTATGATCCCTGTTATGCTCATTAGGGTTACTGTGTAATTATTGACCATGGGATGAGTAAGGCCTATCTAACACCGAATGGCTTATGCTAATTCAAGTACAAAAGGGAAGTTGACTATGCTTAAAAAGGAGCACAGAGACACCTAACTTAGTACTTACGTATGAACCTATAAAACATGCTCGCACTTACTGATCAGATATGTATTCTACTGACTGAGATAGTTTAGCCTCCGAAACCAGATGTGCTCTTGACTGATTGAATATCTGTATATGTAAATATATATGTGTGTGTGTCTGTGTGTGTGTGTGTGTGTGTGTGTGTGTGTGTGTGTGTGTGTGTGTGTGTTTTGCAGATCTATGTATCTGTATGCCTATATGTGTCTATGAAAATGTGTGCAAATATATAGATAGATAGATAGATAGATAGATAGATAGATAGATAGATAGATAGATAGATAGATAGATAGATAGATATATATATATATATATATATATATATATATATATATATATATATATATATATACACACACTCTCACACACACACACACACACACACACACACACACACACACACACACACACAGATATCTATATCTATATGATACTTGTGTGTGTATGTATATATATATATATATATATATATATATATATATATGTATATATATATATATATATATATATATATATATATATATATATATATACACACACACACACAGACACACACACACACACACACATATATATATATATATATATATATATATATATATATATATATAGCACATGTATAGAGACAGGGATACACACTCACATTAAGAAGGATTAACATTACATTAACATAGTATGTGAATTATGAAATGTGTCAGAACCACCTTGATCTTTGACTCAGTCAGAAACAATTTACTGTGACAAGAACTGACAAAAATAATACTCTGATGCTGCCATTTTCCTATTTGTGAGATATGATCCTCACTCAGCTGTCAGTGTTAATTTAATAATATCCATTTTCTCTGTTTAGTAATTTTACTGTTTATATTACTGCATTTTTGCAAACACTGTATATGTGCTTCTTTCACGTGATGTGAGAGATCAGTATCAGCTTTTATTATATGGTTTGTTGTTCTACAAGATTCATAACTGGCATTGTGCTGCACTGAAAGCATCTCAGTTTTTCTTAGAGTTTCATTTTTTCTTTCTTTCTTTCTGTAGGAAGAAGTAAATAAAACTGTAAATGTTTGTGACAATGCATACATCATATCCCATTTATGAATACACTGCTTTCTGGTGTACAAAACCAATAGTTAGTTGAACTGCAATTTTTAACAGAAAGAAAGGTGAACACAGTACAGTTATGTATTGTACTTATATGTATCTTCTTCATACCTTGCCATTTAACAAACTGTTTCAATATAAAAGCTATACATGTCTGTAGGGCTGAGATAGGGAACAAGGAGGCTCATGTATTTTGAAATAAAAGCTAGATGGATAGTAATATGCTCTGGGAGGAGTATCAGTGGAATGAAGTTGGAAATGTATTGTGCCTTTACAGATAATGGCATTTAAAATATGGAGCACTTTTGATGGCTAGGATGTAAATAATAGAGCAGCAGCTTAGAGGAGACCAATGAATCTAAAATATGTAAACAGAAGTTGATAAAAATGTAATGTAAATAGTTTAGATGAAAGGAGCTACAGAACAATGTGTAGCAGAAACTTTAAACTTTGTTTAAAAAAGTGCCACATGAATGTAAGAAATCAAGAAAGTGTAATTTTTAAGGAATAACATGCAAGTGCAGACAGAGGTGACACAGAAAATTATTTTTATAAAATGATAGCACGTGGCTATCTTTTTCCATTTGGAATATCTGGTAGTGCTGCAGACCTTTAGAGTATTAAATAGTGCACAGAACATAGAAGATAGAAGACCGAATTCATAAATGGCTACATGACATGCTGCTACTGTGTGCATGATGATAATGCAATACTAACAAAGGTAAAGAGCAGAGTATGCTAATTAAAGCATACCTAACAAAAGTAGATGCTAATTAATCATTCCAAGATGGTGGTGATATTCTGGAACCTATAAAGCAATTGTGTACACTTACAGTTGCCCTTTACCATGAACTCCAAAACCTACTGGAATCCTGACAGGATAATACTTAGAAACAAACAGTGTTTGGGGCTGTTCCTGATGATCTCTTGCATGTGTATGTGCAACAGTCTCAACCTGTGCTGCTGTTGCTCCTTATAGATATTTGCCAAGGAGAAGAAGGGTGTCCAGGCCCTATTTAACATATCATGGACTGCATGGTATTGAAATATTAGAATGGTACAGGGTGGATGCCACCCCCCACCTCAGACTCAGGATAAATGGAGGAGAATCTATACTAGTTGAAATTAAGGTATGTGTAGCATTAAGGATATTATTGAATGGCGCATTCCAGAGACCCACAGGAGATATACTAGGGGTGCCACAGGCTTCAGCTTCCAGAATATTGCACCTACTTCTTAATTCTATGCTAGAACATGCAATGGAGTACATCTATTTTCCCCACACCCCAGAGGACAGATCAAGAACAATGCAGGAACTTTATTCTATAGTACACTTTGTTGAAGTTTTTGGTGCCATATACTGCACACATATTGAAATAAAAGCCCCACCTGGTGAAAAGGGAAGGACATACATCAACAGGAAGGGGTTCGACTCAATCAACTGCCAGGTTGTCTGTAATGCCCATGGGATCATCCTCAATGTGTGCTCTGAAATCCCAGGCAGTTATCATGGCACACACATATGGCACACCTCTAAGATCTGAATCATGATACAGCAGAAAGGCACACAATCCCACCGAAGAAGGATACAATGATGCCCATGCTCAAAGTAGAAACATCGCAGAGCATGTGTTTGGCATGTTGAAGTCACAGTTCCAGAGTCTAGACACATCAGGAGGTGCCTTGCAGTATGACCCAGGCACCTGCACAGAAATACTCACAGTTTGTGCAATATTACACAATATCATGTTGAGGAAACAGCTGTAACAGGGATAGCAGGGCCAGGGCCACACATTCATGAATCAGAGGTTGATCCAGCATCTCCAGCACATACAGATGAGGATTCCAAGGGAGTACTTCCAGCTGCAGAGGGAGTCAGCAGACATAGGTATGCACAATATGCCCTCACCTTGGCTAAGAGACAAAATATAGCACACACACTCACCACCTAAGGAATATACTTACCAACCTAAGTTCATGCAAACAGTAATACTGATGCCAGCCAATGCCCACAGCCTTTACTTCCCCTATTAATGGCTGTGTGCTGATAGCATCAGAAAGAGACAGATCCAAAGGACAAGAGTCACACCTGCAGTAATGTCAAGTTAAGTGTGGTATCTGTAATATAAAAACAAATGTTTAAGAAGATAAAAGTAACAAATATACATGCATACTGTTAGTCTTAAATGTACTCAAGCAGTACCTGTGTGAGGTGTCCAGCAATGGTATTAATAGCTTATAATACTGATATGTGCAGTATACAGCTATGCATTTTACCCAATAACCTACATCAAGCTGATAATTTACCCATACAAACCAGTAGTTGACAGGCCAGTTATATCAACAGTTCACAGATAGAGCAATAAGCAGGAATGCAATATCACTGATCTGAATGCATGACTTACAATACTAACCAAAATAATCATTCAGAAATGAGAATGTACAAGAAAATCTCAATTTTTCTTCTGTAATACATGCATACAATCAGTATTGTGAGAAAGACTCATTTAGCTAGCCATTCTATACATCAGACATATATGCATCCTTAAGTCAAAACAAAATGAGCTTAGGGCATGCCACATCATCATCATTCTCTCAACCTCTTAAAGCAAGAAATCTTTACAAAGCCAGAAATAAACACTTTTTAAATATTGCTCTTACAGACTTAGAAAGTTGATAGACTAATAGGTTTTGCATTAGCATGAACTTACTGAAGGATATGAAATATGAAACTCAAATGTCTGCCATTATTTTCTGACATCAGTCCTCAACAATTTTCCAGTCATTTGCCAGAAAATCATAATTTTATGTGAAATAGGCTGAAAATATGAGGCACAAATCTGGACATTCTGTGAAAATCTGGACAGTTTAGAGAGAGTGTCATCATCATTATCATTTGCACAGGGTGGTGGTGTCTGTGTTGGGGGAGGGCAGGAGGACAAGGCTGAAACAAAAGTAGTGAGTGTGTGGAAGTCTGAAACACAAAAATTAATTAAAGCAGAACATTTTTGGTGGCAGTAACAGGAGATGTATCACAATCAACATTAAGGTTTACTTAGCTAGCATGTGTGTGAGTTAATATGGGCATTTTTTGGGTGAAATGTGTGTGTGTGTGTGTGTGTGTGTGTGTGTGTGTGTGTGTGTGTGTGTGTGTGTGTGTGTGTGTGTGTGTGTGTGTGTGTCTCTACATGAATATACTCAGTCTCTGTGCTAGCACTATATCTTGGCATCTTGCACAGGTGTGAGCCATGCATAGTAGAATTGTCAGTTCAGTGTCAACACTCTAGATGATGAGAACTACCTTTGCCAGGAATTGCATTGCTGCTTCCACATCCATGGTTTGAAGTCAGGGTGCCACCTGAATGTGAGAGATGACTGTTAGATGAATTCTCTTCCTGTGCATCCAGGACCATGACCCTGTGGCCTACCACATCTAGATGTGGACACCATAATCACTGTTGAAGCAGTGGAAGTAGTGCCAGTACTGGAATGGGACCTGGCACGACCATGTCAACTAGAACCAGAGGATATTGCTGCTGTACTGACATGTGGATGCTGACCCTCCCCAGTAGATGTTCCATCCTGATCCAGTGTGTCACTCATTCTATCCAAGGAGTCACCCAGGCAGTCACACACATCATAACGTGTCATGTTTAGATTCACACTGTCTCTTCCAAGGCCCTGGTGAAGCATACATGTGCCTCCATTACAGCCCTATACATATGTCTGGTGGCACATAATGACACACCTGCATCATGAGGAGGGTGGACAGTAGGCCTCCTCCGATCACCTCTACTGATCATACTGTGTGGTCCCACATCCTTACAATGGCTATCAGCAGACTCAACCAGCTCTGCATCCAGAGTAACCACACTACCCCAATCAACTGTGTCACCCCCCCATGTCTTATACCTGAGGGCTCTGTGGAATAGGTATGCTAGGCATATTGACTGTGTTCGGAATAAGGCAAGGGGAGTTATGATCCACAACTTCAGTGTCAGACTGAACCTCTGCAAGGCCTAGCTATGCTTCTACATTGCCACTGTCATTATCCGAGCCTACTGTTACTCTGACATTTGGTGGTACGAGTTCTACACAGCCAGTTTCAGGATCACCTGTGATAATAAAAAATAAACACAATAATGAGAGAAATATGGACTAGAAATGATATAAACTGTGTTCTAAAACTCATGCTAAACAATTTCAGATGCTAAAGGAAGACAGTAATTACTCTCTCCTTAGACGTATATCCAGCTAATGGGTATTACTAAGCAAAGAAAGCTTGTGCTTATCTTGTGCAGATGGTCTTTCAGATGGTAATTCTAATTTACCTGGAAAGAGGAAGTCAGTGAAAAGAAGGCTAATAAGCATCAAGTTATGGGACCCCCCCCAAAAAAAAAAATAATACATTAGAATTACATCCATTCTGTTAACATTTATGTAATGAGTGCAACAGTTGTGTGATACTGTATGGCAGTATTATCAGTAAATAGGCAAGAATTCAAAGTAGAAATGCCAGTCAATTTTCATTGGTCTCACCACTGTTGTGAAAGTCGCCATGGGACATTTGAGAAACCTAACATCTCTGTTAGCTACACAGGTACAACTACTTGAAGATGCTAATAAATCCAATACACTTGTCTGAACTAACTGGAGAAATTCCATTAGTCAATGGCAATACAACACTGTGATGTAACCTTACTATTCACTAAAAAATTTTGAAAGCAAAGCATGGACTACAATACTTGGACTATGCCAACAGTGAATGAAAAAAATGAATGCTGATAAAAAAAGCAAAAAAAAAAAGGAAAAGCATCCACGGAAACTCCACAACACAAAGGAATTTATTAAACTTTAGTGCTTTCGTCCGCACAGTATCTGGACTTCATCAGACTAAATAAAACACGCAACATTGTCATTTAAAATACAATCTAGACCTGCCCCCAATTAGTTACTACAAAATAATTAAATTGACACAAGCACACAAGCCAATAAAATAAAAACAATAACAATGCACTAATATGAAAATGTCCCTGAAGCAATGAACAAATAATTAAAAATATGTTCTAAAATATTAACATGGATTACAGTTTTAAATAACTAGAAATTGAAATGACATCATTTAAACCTGTTTTACACCCAGCATTACATCTGAGCTGCCACTTCAATTCCAAAAATTCTAAAGGAATGTCTCGAGGTCCACCTCTAGGATCATTTTCTAACCCATCAATGACTGTGAATTTGAAAGAATGTATAGGATGATTTTTAAGATGTTTACAAAGAGCATTACGCTCATCTTTCTTGTTAATAACATAACCATGCTAGTAAATTCTGTACCTGAAGTGCCTAACAGTTTTACCTATATAAAAGCAGGTACAGTCTTGGCAAATTGCAGCATATACCACCCCCTTGTTGTCACAACTAAACTTCCTGTTCAATTTAATAGAACCAAAGCCATGTATAAACACTTCTGTGTCTCCCAATATCATTTTACATTGGGTACAATGGCCACACATGCTCATTTTGCTCACACTGGAACTAACAAAATTCCTTTCAACCATCATCTTAAAGCACACATCTTTTTGATAGACCACAATAGGACGGTCTCCAACTCTACTAGAAACCTCTGTGTCATGACTAAAAATGGCCCAGTATTTATCTATAATTTGTTTGACCTCTCTAAAAAGTAAATTATAAGGCAAAAACCAGAGCTTTATTGTAACCTTTTTTTTTTCTTATTCCCACAATTGGTCACAGCTTGATTCTCAAAAGACCCCAACAAAGGACTGTAGAACCCATCAAGTATTTTCCTTTTAACTTCTGTGAAAATTTCAAAAAGGAAGTCATGTGCATATCCTCTTTTCAAAAACATGCCCCATAATTTACTACATTCATTAAAAAACTGTGCTTCCTGACTAACCACCCTTGCCATTCTGACACACTGGCCCTTGATGATGGACTTTTTTTGATGAATGGGGTGCCAACCTAGAAAATGCAAATGCAAATGGGTGGGCTTTCTGTATAAATTTGATTAAAATCTCCTGACATTTCTATTTATGACAATAGTCACATCAAGAAAATTAACACATTCAGAATTCTCTGTCATGGTTAATTGCAAAAACCCTGTTGAGATGTTGATAAACTGAAGAAACTAATTAAGCCTTTCTCTAGAATCATGCCAAAAATAATGATGTCATCAACAAAATGTTTGTACAGGCACCAACTGTCTTTAAATTCAGATGTAAATAAAAAAATGTTTTCCCAAAATGCCATCACGATGGTGGCAACAATTGGTGGTGTATGCTACTCCATTGGCTACACCATTGATTTGTTTAAATAAATGCCCTTCAAAATTAATAACATTATTCCGAAGGACAATTTCCATCAAAGAGCTCAAAGTAAGGGTTTTATCATTCCCTGAACTAGTGTGTAATGCCATAAATTGAAAAAAAAACAGTCAATGCCCAACTCATGTGGGATGGTGGTGTACAATTTTTTAACCTCAATACACACAAACAACATGTCATCTTGATATAAACTGTCAGTGACATTACCAAGAAAATCCCATGAATCCTTCAACAAGGGAGACTAATCTTTAAATATATGCTTGGTTTCCTGATCAATAAATTTAGCAATGAAAACAGTTTTTGACCCTTTGGCATCTACAATGAGTCTAAAGGGAGGTTCATTTAAACATTTATGAATCTTTGAGAGTCCAAAGATCATGGGTGTCCTAGGATACTGCACTTTCATATATTCGAGCTCACCCAATGAAAACTGATCATTCAGAAATAAATCTTCAAGGGCTAAATCTACTCTATGATATGCCACATTCATCTCATTAAGGGAAATCTCTTCATAATCAGGTGAAAAAAGAATGTAAAACATTCTATTAATGTAGTCGTTGGTGCTCATGACTACTAGCCCCCCTCTCTTATCTGGCTTCATAATACATACAGAGCAATCTAACAGAATATCTCTGAGCAAATTAGCTTCCACGCCAGAAAGATTGGTTGGACTCCGAGCTGACTTTCTTACTGTTTTCCTAATTTCTTCCTCACAAAGCCCCTCAAATTCAGCAATAATCAGGTGTAAAGGAGGATTGAAAGTGCTGTGTCCCCTATTAATGTATAGAGAATCCATACCTGCATCATCGTTACCATACAGAACACTAAAGTTGAGCTTCCTAGAAAATGATTTTAATTGTAATAAAACTTGATCTACTTTAGCTTTTTGCATAGGGACAAATGTTAGACCCTTTTGGAACAAGTTAGCCCAACTATCAGTAATCTCGAGATGGCTGTAATTGTAAATATGAAAGTCACCCATTGTATTAGAAACAAGTGTATAAGTTGAATCAGAAACTAATGCCAATTGTTGTGTCTCATTGCATCCATCCATCTCCCTCTCCCCCTCCCTTTCTCCCTCATCCAAGACTGATGAAAGTTGGAACCATAACTGGGGGGACACTCATACCTGTAATTCTGAGAATTCGTCCCCCTCTGGTTCATCAATCTTTCTGATCACCTCGGGGGGGTGAGTCTAAACGAGTAAGGGACAGATTCACCCTCAAAAGATACATCATCAACTTCCTGTGATACATCAGCATCAACACTACATATGTTAACATTATTTAAATTGTTAGATACATTTTGTTGAACAACAGAAGGTTGAAGTCAAGCAACATTATTTTCATATTCCTTTTGGTCCCTGACAAATTTTTTTAACTTTCTTGGTTTTAAGTTCCTGTATGAAATGATCTTCTTTAACAAAAACAGACCTGTACTGATCAATTTCAATGTCAGATAACAAGTCTTTTTTAATAGAATTGTCTAAAGTATCGATGGAACTGTTGAGACTTTTCATTTGTTTTTCATAGTCATTTATTAACACTTGTAACAGTTCACATCCATGCTTATTAAACAAAATAATCAACTCATGATGCAGGTCCGAGTCTTTTATAAGCCCTGCAGGAAACTTCCATAAACAAAGGCCTTTTGGTATTCTTTCCACCCTAAGGCACTCGTATAAATATTCTCACTCAAGCTGTAGCTTCTTGTATTTGACGACCATATCTTGTAAGGATTTAAGCTGTTTATCTAGTGTCTCAAAGTTATTGTGTGAGTTATCTTGTTTTAGTTCTAAAAACTAACCCTGTTTCAGCTATTCTGTCAGGCTGACAGTACTCCAGATGCCACCAGCAGCAGTCTCTACACCAGAAGAAGGTGAATTGCTGTGACCCTGCTCATAGACATCATCATTATTCATTGATGCTACCATTCTTTGTCCTCCAGGAATGTCTGAGTCACTACTTAATCCTGAGAGCAAAGGATCTTTCTGACTGTTGACACTTGCTCCCTGATGTTTCAAAATGGCACCGGAGCCCAAAGCCGTATTAACTTGTTGAGTAAGTCTCTGAACCAGAGCAGAAAGGTTGCCCACTGATTCAAATAAAGATTAAAATCTCTCCTCCATGCTGCTGGAAGCACCAGCAGTGCTATCCATAACAAACCAATAAACTGACAAAAATTGCCAACTAAGCAAAAAAAAAAAAAAAAGGAAAAGCATCAACAAAAACTCCACAACACAAAGGAACTTATTAAACTTTAGCGCCTTTTCCGCTATATATATATATATATATATATATATATATATATATATATATATATATATATATATATATATATATAGCATATTGAAATACATTAAAAATACAAAAATATAGCGATTTTTATGAAGAGGATACACATACCTTAAGAAAAATGCTGTAATCTGTAGAACATTTTCCTCTAAGTAAATACTAATAATAGTCTGCCTGTATCAAAATAGTCTCCCATCCTTCAAGTTCTCTAGCTACATGATTACTTTTATATAGTGTAGATTCAGCCTTCTAAGCACTGTGAATATGCAAATGAGCTGTTATATCATTAGCAACAGGAATACCAAAATTCTCACTTGGTGTGGGGGAGGTAAATGTGGAGTAAGGAGGTACATGATTGCATGCACACACCCTAGGACAGCAAGGTGAAGCTTGTTAGTTGTTAATGGCTTGCAATTATTAATGATTACTAAGAGTACAGCAATAAACAGTATTCAAGGGACTCTTATCTCTGAAGTGAGTGTGTCATGGAGATTAGGCTTAAGAAAAAGTGTGGAAGCACTTAACAGAGTTATAAGAACAACATTAGCAACATAGATATTTTTTTAAATATAGCATGTTCCCCATCCTCTGATTAAAAAAAATGTTCTTCAGTGCTAATTAGCTGTATTACACACTGAAATAAAGATGCAAAGAAATGCACATGACATTGCATTTTGGTTAATTAAACTGAAAAAAGGTGAAGATGCTCAAACAATAAAGAGTAGAAAGAACTGCAGTGTTGCCAAACTTACATTAATATGGTGTGGGCTATTATTTGCCAAACTATGTTTTCACACTTATCTAGACATGTTCAAGCAAATAAGAAAGGAAAATTCTCTGATCTTTCCTCTGGCAGACTTGTAATTTGTCTGCTAAGTCACATCTCAATGTAATGTACATTTTCTGATTCCTACACTACGCCTGTTTTGGTGGCAAAAAAGGATAATAAACACAACAGCATGTGTGTTGCTACTGCACTAAATTGAGGGTTCAAATCCATTTCATATGTTATTTGAGAGAGTTAATACACATTTCCTGAGCATATCATCAGGTTGTAAGACAGACAAAGTAATACAATCTCACAATGCTGTATTTTCATTATTATTGCAAGCTGGCTACTAGTATTTATTTTTTTTATTGTATTCATCTTTTGCCTATGTTTTGACAAAGCACACTTTGGGCTGGCAGCATTATGCGACAATGAATGAGAGACCACTACCCATGGTACAAACTGAGAAATGTAATTTGGAATGCAAACATTAGCACATTTTAAAGTGGCAGGGGTGTGCTTTGATAAGGACTCTGAACAGCAGTAAGTGAAGAAATTCTACATCTCACCTAAGTTTCACTGAAGCACAAGGTGTACATGCAAGGAGTTTAGTGAAACAGTACAGGTGATGCAGGATTTGAAACTAGCTTGAAGCTATTGTTTTATTTAAACTGAATGTAGAATAACTACAGAATAATAATGTGTTGTATATGAAATGCATATACTAAAGTATGAGATAAATGTTCCATATATTACATGTAGTTCATGTGAGCTGAGGTTATAAATGCATTGTTGTCATTGTCTAGTCATCTGTTGTCCTTATTTATAATAATAGTATCAAAGGATGTTGTATCATATGATACCTTGTAAAACATTATAACATAATGATTAAAATGAGTACTGTGGACAGATCTGTCACATATGCCATAAAAACTCTCAAGATCATATCTCATCACAGGAAGAAATACTTCTTAATGGCATACTTTGTGTCCTGACTAATTGTATGTAGTCTAGCAAACATGACCTCCTTTCATTGTCTGTATGTTCCCTTTCGGATCTATATATATATATATATATATATATATATATATATATATATATAAAATAGATATAGATATCAATATAGATACAGGTATAGATATCTGAAAGGGAATTCTCATGCAGTACTGAGAAATAATAATTCAGGTTGAAATGTATGTATTTTTATTCCATTTGTTTGATGCCCACCTTGTACAACCTTTTGCAGTGTGCAAGTCCAACAGATTATGTCCTGAGTCATCCTTTTTAATCTTCCAATGACCAAGGCTTACAAGCCAAGTCATTAAGCATTTCAATGTTGACCATTTGAAAAAAAATGTGACTAGGTTGAGCATCCTACATGGCAAATCTCACTGCCATGTTTCACACCTTTGCTATTGTTTGATGAAATCCCTGTCTCTTTGTCTGGCCATGGATCTCTCTGCTTTCTGTTGAGTAAATGGAGTTGCCAAGAGTGTGCATCTTTACACACTGGCTGTTTAGTGTGAAGTTCTAATACAGCATCACTTCAGGCATAGACTTGGTTCTTGAATTCTGCAGACATGGTTTATGAGGGAGATGATTGTGCCAAATTTAGAAGAGAGGTGGGGAGATGAGGAGTCTAGGAATTTTGTGGGGTGTTCTTGAGGTGTTACAGCTGTAGGCTGCTGCATGGGATCTATACTGGGTCTCAGTGTAAGACTGAGGCTTTGAACTACTTAGCCAAGGCTGTCTCCAGTGCAAATGGCATCCCACACACTGGGGAGAAATGTTGTCATCACTATAACAACCTAAAATGGTGCAAAAAGGACATCCTTGGCTGATTTATGGATGAGTTAGAACTGCTGACACTCCTCAGTTGTATAAGTATACTGAGCCATCACAATTCAGTGATGTAGAAGGAAGCAGACAGCCAAGACTGGTATTCATTATGCTTTCTTTACTCTTTCTCTCCATTGTACATTGCAACACACAGGGAGGTGCATCAAGAGAGGTTAAATTGCCACAGAGAGGCACTGGCTACATATGCATTGGACTTACTGTAAGCCTAATAACTGTTGTAATTCTATGCAATATGGCAATAGTTAGATAACTAAATGTATTTAGCATATTATAGCAGTGCAATCCATTAATGTACAACAGTGTAAGTCCTTATCATCATACCTTGTCTTGCAAAGGTGTACAGACTGGATAATCATAAATGTGCATGTATTAAAATAATAAAGTCATGTAACATGCCATGGATCTAATTCACTCTTTTTTGTCTCAGTCCACCCTTTCTCTTTCTCCACCCTTTCTCTTTCTCTCTCTATTTTAAATATTTTTATGGCTTGAAATTGTTCTGTTGTCATACATTTCTGCTTTAAACAAATGGATTGGCTCGCCATTGCTCCACAGGTTGCAGCACTGACACTTAGTATTTCAGTGTCTCAACATCTCAACACTGCTTCCTCAAACCCTGCCCTACCTGCTCCATCTGCTTTAAGTAGCTCTGCCCTGGCTGTTCGTGCAATGGTACCCTCCGGGATAAATAGTAGAAGCAGTGATTTTTGTCATTCGGCAAAAGCTGACAGAGCTGGTGGAGGGTATCATGGAAAGGAGCCTCAGTGGCCAAATTGGCCATGTCAAAAAGGTCCTTTGCCATATTGCAAAGATGATGGTACATTGAGCACTGACACAGGAATGTATGACATGAAACTGTGATGAGATTTTTAAGGGTGAGGACTAGACTCTCACTGTTCTTAGGCTTGTTTGTGGATGCACCTCCATTGTCCCCTACCTATTTCAATCATGCTTTTCTCCAAGTATTTGTGAGCATCACCAGGTTTCTGCCTGGTTCTTTACCTACCCAACCTACTTGACCCTTCCATTTCTAAGTTCCTTACCCAATATTCGTCTCTCTTTGAAATTAAAAAAAAAATGTGCACCAGCCCCCCCCCCACCAAAAAAAAAAGACCCATACATAGCTCTCCACTCACCTATGTGTCTTCTTGACACACTTGATTTGGTACAATTGGTTCTAAAATGTTAATCTGTTGTTGTCACCTATCTTTGGTGTGATGACAGTCAAAAATCAGCAAATGATATATACAGTTCTACATTCAAGTTATGAAGAAGTGGATAGCTATCTTTTTCTCCCACCACCTTGCTGCAAATTATTCTATTATTTCCCCTATGTATTTCCCTCTGCTTGACACCCCCCCCATTTTTACCAGTTTTCTACCAACACCTTTTTCACATGTTTAATCTGGTAAAAAGTAGAATCACACATAACAAACATGGCCAGAAATGGCCTATAAGAAAGCCTTCACTTTTTGGCCTCAGCATTTGCACAGACTTTGGCATCATATGCTATTGGTGATTGATGGAGAATGGTTGTTCATGCCCTATGGCAAAATATGGCAATTTATTGTTATCACCCACAGTAGTCCAGTTATCCGTCTGCTAAAGTGCTTAAACATGCTGCAATACAGGAATACAGATTAAATGCAGAATAAAGGCAAAACCTGACAACAGTTACTCTTAACAGTTCTTTGACTACTGGATGTAACAAAGCGCAATTTCCTCAGTGGAGTGTTAACATAATCACTTATCTGAAGACTGTTTTTTGGCAACAGCATAAATGGTTTAATTCCATACATATGTCACATTATTTCTTACTGTGATGTTATGCATTTATGATATGTTTAATGGCATATATCTTAATATGTTATCTAGTTGCAACTATTCATGAAAAAAATTTGAATACTGTGGCTAAAAAGCATTTGAAAGACGTACATACTCATAAAAAAGAATTATTAAACCACCCTTATTCTACTCATATTATAATCTTTTTTTTTCCTTTCCTACACCTTCTTGAACCCTAGAGACATCACTTAATGATACAGAGCATGACAGATGAATAACAAGGGCACACCATAAAGATGTGCTTTAATGGTCCGTATCACTGACCTTTGATATGTCTCTGTCCCATGTCTCTCTATCCTCACCCCTTCTCTCTCTCATCCCTTTTTACTGTTAACTGTTCATTAGGCTAATGGATGTAAATTTCATCTTATGGCATTTTCATATTGCCATTACTTTGCTAAAGGCTAATATCTACATCTTCTCTTGCCTCAGTAAATTATCACTGTTCCTTCAACTGTGTGATTTTCAGATATGTGAAGTAGGATTTCCTTTGTGGTGCGCTGACATACTGATTAAATTTATGAACTTAAATTTGTTATCTTATCACTCTAATCCAACAGGTGGTGGTACTCTTAAAGCCTGGTTTTACAAGTCTTTTTCATGTATACATGTTGCCTCTGTATCTGTCTACCCCCTTCTTTTTCATCATCTGCAGTCCTCATACATTATTTAAATCATTTTTAAATTTTAATTAAATTTTAATTTTTAAATTTTTAATCTTTAAATTTCTAGTCTCCCACCAGGACACAAGTGCTCTTCAGCAATTACATTCTGCTAGCCGAGCACACTCAAGCAAATCTGCAGTCTGCGGCTACCACTCCATCTATACAGTGTAAGAAGGAATCAGTATTGCAAACTAAACAAGGATATACATTTTGAGCCTCAAGAGCAGGAGCACACTCAAACAAATCTGCAGTCTGCGGCTACCACTCCATCTATACAGTGTAAGAAGGAATCAGTATTGCAAACTAAACAAGGATATACATTTTGAGCCTCAAGAGCAGGGTCAGTCCACCCAGGCATTCTACTTGTATGTTTTATGAGAGTGAAGCTATTACATTAGCAGTATTTCTTAGTAGTTCTCAGCTTGCTAATAAAACTGACTGTTGTAGCCTTGTGTCCCCGATAGTACAGTAATCCTAACTGTCCAATAGACAGTATAGATTTAATTCACATCCCTGTGACTAAATTAAATTAACCATCAAGCAGCCCTCTCAGTTCTTTCTGCCTTAGTTTGTATCACTTGGAGGATCACCTGTTTATTTGCATCTCTATCATTGCTAATGTATCTCCCTACTCCAATCTGTGCAAAAACTGGTTACTAATCAGCAAGTCAATGTAAAGACACACTCCCAACCTTAATAAACTTTGCTGTCTCTTCTCTCCTTCACTTTACAGGTAGTTTGAATTATTACTTACCCTCTCTGAGGCCTTCACTGATTTCCACTGATTGCCTCTCTGGTTTCTTTGCATTCCACCTGGTTTACACCCCTTGTGCTATCTCCCTCCCCCAATACAAAGTCTATATTAGAATCCTGCTGAGCATAGAGCCATCTTTAAATTTCTAGTCTCCCACCAGGACACAAGTGCTCTTCAGCAATTACATTCTGCTAGCCGGTAAGCCATTAGACCTCGGGAATTTGTTTTAAAAGTGTTCAGATTTGTAAAGTAATACTTACTTTTTTCTCTTGCCTTGGTTGGCTCTGGCTCGGACTCTCTCCGCTCCCCTGCCCTGCCCCCTATTCCCTCCTGCCCCCATTACCTTTACATTTATAGTAATCATAGCCACACCCACAGCTCACTCTCACATCACCTCCACCAATCACAGCTCCTCAAGTCATATCACATTAAAACACACCAACTTGCTCCACGCAAAATACTCCCAATCACTCTCATTCCCACTAGGCATTTTTTTGCATCACCCACACTACTTCCCCATCCACATATAGTGCAACCCTATAATTCCTATTCAGACCCCCCACCCAGAAACAACATAAACTTTATAACCATGACTATCACACAACTGAACCTAGTCTGTCTTCTCATAATTCTTTACAACACCACAAGTTATCACTCTAGCAATATCTCTAAACTTAGTAGCACAACACTGCATTATGCACTCTCATACACAGACACCACACATTATAATAATATCTGCCCACACATATTCAAGAACTACATAACGGACCAATTCAGAACTAAACACATATGCTCTCATTCCTACTCCAAAAAAACACAATACTTTCTCACACTCCTCACCAAACTCCAACATCTGTATAACCATTTTAATTCCAGGCTCACCATAAGTGGGGATATCCACCCCAACCCAGGCCCAAATCCATCCTGTCCAACACAAACTGCTCCAACACAAATGTCAGAACATAACACCCCCACTTTCTTCATCCCTGGGCAAATCAACAACAGCAGCAAAACCAACCATGTTTTAATGCTAAATATTAATATTAGAAGTATCAAAAATAAAATACCTGAACTCCAGGCCACAATAGCACACTACTCCCCAGACATAGTTGCTTTAACAGAAACCTGGCTAAATAAAAACATAGCTAACTCAGAAGTTCTTCCTACTGGCTACAATATCATTAGACAAGACAGACCACTTCGTAAAGGGGGTGGAACTGCCTTACTCTACAAGTCCAACTTAACTGTCCATCAATTACGAAACTCCTACCCCTCCCCCAATAATTGGGACATACTTATCTCACAACTTCAACTTCACCCTAAAAGGTCATCACCACAATTGTGATCTATATTCCACCTGGTAATACACCTGCTAGCCTTGAAGACTTCTTATCCTGGTGTTCTTCCACATACTCACAAGAAACCCTTATTCTGGGGGACTTCAACCTAGATTGGTTCACCTGTATATCAGAACCACCAAGTAATCTAATAAATCTCCATGGCTACCAGCAGCTATTCCAAATTCCAACTAGGTGTGATAAAAAATCTAAAAGGGAATCCATCCTTGACTGGGTCCTAACTAGTAACCCCACATTGTACCCTCACCTTAAGTGACCACAACATAATATACTTTATACGTAGTAGAACAAGCATATGCAAAACCACTAACTATATATCCACTAGAAACACAAAAAAATTCTCTCCTGAGGTCTTCAACACTTTACTGTGTAACTGTGACTGGACCCCCCTAAAAACCCTCCCACTTGACCAGGCTGTAGCATATTTCAACAAAACATTTCTACAACACCTAGACACTGTCGCTCCATTGCGCAAAATCAAGGTTAGAACCTCTACAAACCCCTGGCTCAATAAAGAAACCAAACAAATCCTCAAGTCCAGAGACACTGCCTGGCGTTACTATCAAAAAAACAAAGAAACACAAAGCCTAATTAAGTACCAAGAACTGCGCAACAGTGCAAAAAAATGCATTAGGCTGGACAAAAAATCCTACTACACAACATTACAAACTAAATACCAACACAACCCGCAAACATTTTGGAAAAATGTAAACCAGCTACTAAAATCCACCCAAAAGGCTACTCCCAAACTAACCACCCCTGACACTAAAGTTCCCATCGAAACACAATTCAGCTCCCACTTTGTGAACTCAATTCTATCCTTAGTATCACAGGACAGTTCCTTCCTCACTATCCCCCTAACACAAATAACACTAATACAAGCTTTACCCTCAAAACAGTTTCCACCACTTCAATCAAAAGCATGCTCTCCAAACTAAAAACCTCATCAACAGCAGCCGACCTACACCCCAGCTATTTTTTGAAACTTACAGCAGATGCTATTGCTATCCCAGTCTCCACTCTCATAAACAGATCAATTGTTGAAAACTATGTGCCCAAACTCTGGAAAATATCCTATGTTACACCCATACATAAAGGCGGGACCTCCACTGAACTTAATAACTACAGACCCATTGCTTTACTCTCCCCCCTGGCCAAAATCCTAGAAAAATGCATCCATACCCAGATGCTAAACTATCTCCTAGACTGCAACATCCTGTCACCTACTCAGCATGGTTTCAGACCTGCCCATAGTACCACTACAGCTCTCCTCTGCTTCACAGACACAGTAAACCATCTCAAAAATGAAGGCCTGCAAGTGTCAACTCTTTTTTTGGATATGTCCAAAGCATTTGACACAGTCTCACACCAAATCCTGCTAAACAAACTAAACCAATATCATCTATCTAATTCCACTCTTACCTGATTCCAAAGCTACTTAACTGGCAGGTACCAAGCTGTGAATTGGGAAAATTCTCTCTCTCCTCAGCTGCCCATAACTATAGGAGTCCGACAGGGTTCTATCTTAGGACCACTACTATTCACAGTCTTCACAAATGACCTCCATACCTCCACACAACATGCATCTATAATTCAGTATGCAGATGACACTACCTTAATCTGTGCTGCACAAAACATTCCCACCCTCCTGCAAACAACTCAACTAGCATTCTCTGACGTTGAAAACTACCTTACCAAAGCCCAACTTATCCTCAATACAAAGAAAACTCAGCTTATGATTATAACCAGTTCTAACAAAAACACTAACAGTCAATTCACTATCTACTCCACAAATGCTACTCCAATTGCTCCAGTTTCACAGGCTAAGCTATTGGGAATAACCATAGACTCCCACCTAAAATTTGATAGTCATCTGAACTTAACTATTAAAAAAGTACATGCCAAACTGGGGTCACTCTACCGTATCAAACCATTTCTTACCAGCAACACAAGATCAGCCATTGCTCGCTCCCAACTTCTATCCACCCTCCTCTATGCATCTCCCATTCTGACTAATCTCAACAAAACTGAACTAAGCAAAATGGAAGCTTGCTATAACAGAATTGCCCGCTTTGCTGCAAATTGCTCATATAGACCTCATCACTGTACTGCTTTGAGACAGCTCCACTGGCTTGAACTGCCCAACCTCCTAACCTACAATCAGCTCTGCCTCTGTCATTCTGTCCTGCCCTCAAAAACCTAGTACAACATCACTCAGCCAAAAGGCCTCTTAGATCATCAAGCAAACTTCTACTAGAAGTCACCAACAGCTACAATAGCTTTGGAGCTGCACTATATAGTAGTTCGGTGGCTAAAAAATGGAACTCTGTCCCTACTAGCATTCAAAACACATCATCCAAAGCCTCCTTTAAAGACGTTATCAGGCAACATCTCAAGCAAAGTTGGCAGTGCCATGATTGCTCCCCAGGCTAGTGAAAGCAGATAATATATACATACTAAATCTAGAGCAATTGATAATAGTTTTTTAATCTTACTCACAAACACTGGCTAATGTACAATGTATGTACTGTACCTGTGTACTATGTATGTATTCTACCTACATTACAAAGTTCAGCCGTACACCACAAATCTATTACTTACCTTTATTTTTAAAATTAATATTTTTTTGATTGTTCTCTCCACTGTAAGTGTTTGTGCCGCATACCACTGTAAAAACATGTTTCTTGTAATTTGTGTGTATACTGATTATGTCTAAATAACTAAATGTGTCTGTAATTTTTCTTTGTGGAGCTTTTCTCCCCGGGCCTCTGCTGAAAAAGGGCCTTTTCGGCTCAGTCAGACACCCCCGGTTAACAAATGTAAAATAATAAAAATAACAATAAATAAATTTGTGTGAGGTCTGGCTATAGGCAAGTATACTATGTGTTGTTAAATGGCATTTTAAGTGTTATTACAAAAAGTTTATATCTTAAACTGCACAGGCATAGATACATTTGCATAAATACCAATACATCCACTGCACTATTTAAAACAGACTTAAGGTAATAAACTATGATGCAGTTACTCTTCCATATCTGTCATGCTGCTGGATATCATGTAAAGTGTGACGCAGGCTGCAATTGATATAAGTGCCTTTATTGAACATGTTGTGTGTGTCTTTACAATATGTGACTGAAAGCTTTTAATGCATGCTTGTCTCTGTGGTGTGATGAGATAATCAACCTGTCTGTAAAGTTTTATTTCTACTGCCAAAGATTTGAATCCTGACTTATGTTATACATTAATGTAATTATTCTTCATATTAATATTACTTGTGTGTGTGTGCCCCATCTGTTATCAACAAAAACATTCTCATGTTACCATCATGTTTCCATTTTCCTCCACCTTCTTCAACCAGATGTCGGTGGATGTACTGGTTATTGTCACTCCTCTAACATCTCCAACCCTATATAAATCACTTCATGGTACAGAGCAGGACACATTCTGAATGAGGAAACACCTAATGCAAACACACAATAAGGATGCTCCTAAATGTGCCACAACACAAACTCTTATGTGTCTCTATCTGTATGACCCTCATCACATCTTCTGTCTCATCACATTATACTGCAACATATTTAGTAAGCTGATGGATGAACTGTCTATCTAATATCATTTGGCTACTGTCCTTATTGTGAGGAACTTCAGAAGGTATCCTGCCCTGCACATGTAGTTAGGATATGTGCTGAGTTATAATAATTATCTCAAAATGCTTACCATCCTTGTCATGTTTATCAAATTGTACAACAATTATCTTGTGATTTTCCTTGATGCATGGGTGATAGGTATAAAAGTTTATTTTGGGAGGTATTGCTGACACAATTTTACAGTAGTCATTCCTCTATAGTCTTACAGTCATGATCACAATTACTTACAATAATCACGTTCTTACACCCTTCTTAAATTATATGCATACTGGACTTAAACCATACTTCACCTTTTTCATTTAACTCATTGTGCTTACACCTTGTGCCACAGAGAAAGTTAGGTAACGTGGATTTTCTCCATGCAGTACTGTCCAGAGTGCTGACATGAGTACATCACTATTAAGCCTGTTGTGCAAATAGCGAAGGCGATAACTACAATTCATTTTTTAATTAAGCTTTGGCCCTAACATGTCAAACCTAGACTACAACATGCCCTACTGCATTGGAACATTTAGGATTGTTATGTATTAACCCTGCCCCTTGCATGAACAGATACCCCTGCTAACATTCATTAATTTTTACATAGCATCATCTTAGTCTGATGAGCCATGAATGCTTCATAGTCCATCCTGTGTTTCATAAGTGTGTGTGTGTGTGTGTGTGTGTGTGTGTGTGTGTGTGTGTGTGTGTGTGTGTGTGTGTGTAGCATAGCTGACATAAGTCAGAAGTATGTATTTAGTATTGATCAGTAATGATCAGAAGATTAAACAATGAACAGGGTAATTTAGTGAAAAAGGTCAAGAACAATTGCCTGTTCGAAAAGAAAAACAGTCTCTTGTTAATCCAAAATCCAATATTTATTGAGTGCTTTTGTCTCAGCTAATACTGAGACTTCATCAGATTGAATAACGTATAAAACCCTCCCCTTTAAATAGTGAGATCAATTAGTCAATTAACAAGATCAAATAACCAATGCACTTTCAAATGAAAAATTAACAAACTAAAATTCATCTTATTAATACTATTTTTTTAATCATCTTATTAATGCTTTAGTTTTTAAAATTGGCAAAATGGACACAGTATCATTAATTCCAGGTTCATTAGTGTCATTTAATAAAAATTGCCACTTTAATTCACATCTTTCAATCTTAATTTCCCACCACCCAGCTCTCATACCTCTGTGTAGTACCTCTAAAAATCCAAATCTGAACTTAGTAAAACCATCACATGTTAGTGAATGTCTGTAGAATGCATTATTCTCATTTTGTTGAGAAATTACATAATTATGTTCATAGATTCTCCTACGAAACTTTCTGTCTTTCCTGCATAATAAGGTAAACAGGCAGGACCAGCTTGAATGTCACACTAATGGGGGTAGGGATATGAATTTAACATGTGTACCAATAACACTTTGTTTTACAGCATAATAAACCACTCCCTTGCCTGATAAAAAGTATATATGCATTTAGAAAGCTTGTGAGGAAACTATTACTTTGTTATTTTTGTTTTACTTGGATCGCTTGTCTGTGTACTTAATAAAGGATTTTTGACTGGAAACAGATTGTCTGTCTTGCTTGGATCACTTTCAAATACTTAGTAATTCTGTACAATATTTCAAATTATATATTTTTATTATTTTTTTTACTTAAGACGGGTTTAAGTTCACTACTTCTACTACTATTGTCTGATCTTATTAATATACAGTGCTTAACTAGAGATATATGGACTGAAAATCTTCCACGCAGAGAATTTTCTTACAATGAAAAAGAATTTACAATCATACTTAGCTATATTACCGATACATGTAACTCCATACGAATTACAGAAGGTGCCATTACTGGGCACATTTCGGGTGCTGTGAAGAGAATTTCTGGTTAAAATAAACGATTGAAACAATACTAATTTCATGAACTTTAATCATACTTTGACTTAGGAATGGGGTCCTTTCCAATCATGATATTAGAAACCAAAAAACACTTGGAGAAATTAAAAAAGGAATGAACCATACCCATTAGAATATGAAAGTGCATACATCCCTTCAAGGGTGATCCTCATCTTACCTGTTTGTTTGTGTCTTTTGGCTTTTCCCGGTTAGGGGTTGCCACAGCAGAACTCCGGTCCACTAATGATTGGTAGTTGATTTTTACGTGCCGAGTTACCAGCCCTGACACACAACCTTCAACGAAGGTACGCCCATTCATGCATGTCTCCACGCAGAAGACGCTCTAGCTGAGAATCGAACCAGACAGCGTCTTACTGTGAGGCGACAACGCTACCGCAGCACCACTACCGTAGTCTGATCCTCATCTTACATGTGTTATGCCTATTTCTGTGTTGTACAGTTAATACACAGCTCAGTGGTAACATCGATGGCATGAGTTAGATTCCTGCAAAGGAAGCTTGTGGTTTATGAGTCATTCTTAATATCCAACATGCTATATTGAAGAACTGCAGGGTATGCAAATATCCCCTAATGTATATACTGTCCTTGGTAACTGTGATCTCAGCTCTGCATGTTAATCGCATTTATATCTTATTTACTCCCCTCTTTTACAATGTTACTTTGTGTAACTCTCCCATCCTGTGCTATCATGAATGTTTTTTTTAACTGTATTTGCTTAGAAAATATGTACACTATTAGTTATTATGACATACACATTGTATAATTTTATATTACAAAATCGTCTTTCAGAGATTAGCACATTTAAACAAATTATGATAGTACAATTTGAACATTTACTCCTCTCCTATAATTTATTTCTGTATTCATGGTGGGAATTCAATAAAGCCTACATGGATTAATATTTCATTTAGGCATAGTGGCATGGAGCTTACATGGAGGTATGCTGCTGTGTGATCCAGTAAACAGAGCTAAGGAGTTTGCACAAGTGTGTGAACACAGAGGTGTCTGTGGCATGCAAATCACCTCATAAGCAGGTGAACTGCATGCAAATGAGGGCATTGGAGCAATCCAGCAAGTAGATAGGCAGTCCTGCAGACACCATGTTGGTGTCCAAAGTGTACACGGAAAAATCCCGTGTACATGAGATAAAAAATTGAACAGGGGCTGTAAAAGCTCAGTTAGAAGGACAGAAATAGTATGCAGACACAAGTATGTGCAAAGCTGCACTGCGTGTCCAAAAAGTAATGTAAATTAATTTAAAATTATTATTTTTTAATACTCATGTTTGCACTGCATGCAGCAGTGTGCAAACATGCCGTTATGCAAAAAGAAAATATTTAAAAGTTTAAAAACAAAAAAAATTATAAAATATGTGACAATAATGCATTCTAGGGCTTTGCATGGAGTATGTACAATGGTAAATGTTTTTGGTTGCTAAGGATGCAGGGTCTGGAATAGTGTAGTTTCCTGGTTGTGTGCAAGAATCTGTATGCAAATGAGCTGGGGGTTACTGAACAGCAAAACTGGGTATCTGTGCCCACAGATCACATTCATGTAGCCCCAGAACCATGTTGAAGTCCACAGAAGAGGTAGTTGACATCAAAAGGGGGTATATCTGTATTTCTTTAAGCAAACCGCTGCTCAGAAGTGTCTGTTTGTGCACCACACCTCTGAGCTGAGCAGGTGGGTGTGTTCAGTGCCTGCTAAATTTGTTTAACTTCAGGACATGTGTTTTAGCTAGTTTGAGCATGTTTGCATGGTGCACCACTGTGCATATTGTGCCCGTCTATGGGAGTGTGTCAACTGAATGCTGAGCATTGTTTATATCTGCATCATGGGTTAGTGAGCTGCACCACAGTGCTTAGCAGGGAAGGCTGTTGAAAAACAAAGAAAATTGCCTGGGGAAGCCAATTATATATAAAATGGCTGATGACCTCTGTACCACTTAAACTGGGGCATTAAAACACTGATAATGATGCACTTGGCAGGGGGAATGCATCATAGGTAGCCAATTGCACAGGCTGTACCTACAGCAGAGCACTAGAAAAGTTGCATGCACCCTACAATCTGATTTCACCCCCCCATACTCTGCACTAGTGGAGTACAGATATGTGATTTTTAACTAAAGCAATACTAGGGGCTGCTACAGCTCTGCTACATCTGTATGTGATCAATGCTGAAGTCAGTGCTGATGCTGTTGTTGACAATAGGCCTAGGCCTAGGCTGAGAAGGAGAAGAGTGTTCAGGCCCAGGATAGCCTTCCAGGAGCTACATGAGCTGAGATTGTAGAGAGCTACAGGATAGAGAGGGCATACCACAAGAACAAACCGAGCTCTGCTGCCCTCATCTCAGACCCAGAGCCAAGAGAGGAGAACCCATCCCAGTGGAAACAAAGGGATATGTAGCCCTTAGGATACTAGCTAGAGGTACCTTCCAAACACCAACTGGAGACATGATGGAGGTCTCACAGGTGTCAGCATCTAGGGTACTCCACCATTTCCCAGATGCCATGCTAACACATGCCAGTAAGCACGTTTATTTACTCTGCACCCCTGAGGAGAGGGCTAGCAGTATGCAGTTCTTCTGCCATGTAGCATACTACCCTGAAGTACTGGATGCCATAGACTCTACTCATATGCACATCAAAGCACTGCCCAGTGAGGAGGGTAGAGTCTACATCAACTGCAAGGGGTGTCACTCCATCAACTGCCAGGTCATGTGCAATGCCCAGGGCATTATCATGAATGTTTGCTCTGGCAGCCCTGGCAGTTATCATAACTCCCATATCTGACACGCATCACAGCTGTACCAGATGTTTACCAGGGGGATATCCCATACAGCCATCTGTTGGGAGATACTGACTACGCACTGGATCCGTGGATGATCACACCCATCAGAAATGCACAACCCCTCACTGAAGAATGCCATAATGATACACACACACAAACTAGACACATCATAGAGCATGGGTTTGGGCTGGTCAAGTCACAGTTCCAGTGCCTAGATATATCTGGTGGAGCACTGCAGTATTCTCCAGGCACATGTGCACAGATATTCACAGTATGTGCCATGCTACACAATATGATGCTGCAGAAACAGCTGCAGCAGGATCATCAGAGGGAAGTGATACACAGCCCCCACCAGTGCCTAGGTCCCCATAGCCACACTCACAGGGAGACTCGGAGGGGTCTAGGGACTGAAACCTTACTCTGACTTGCATACATAGTAAAAAGAATTCCAGCCAGACCACACAACCTGTACCTAACCATGTATTGCCTGTGTATTGCGTACATCAGACAGAGTCAGTCCTGAAACACAGGTCTCTCAACTGCTGCATTCACAAGGTAAGTCACTAGCCTATACAACAAATGTATGGGGTACTAGACTATGGTAGCATATGAATGGACCTGTTGCATGTATGCAAGTGAATAGAGTGGGCTGCTGGGTTACTTCCAGAGAACTAAGAGCTACTTGGGACAACAGGTATTCTGTCCAGTACTGGGTGCCCCATAATATGCATTAGACCACATGGCTAGAAACCCCACTGCATTATGCAAGGGAAATGCCAAACAGTGGGGTCATAGAACAGATGCAAGACTGTTAATTCCAAAGTCCTGTACTCCCAACACATCGATGTTCCCATACAACTGCAGTAACTGCATGTTTGCAAGGGTATATCAGCAGACCACACAATTCCAGGACTGTCACTAAGAAGCTGGCCTCATGTTGTATTTTCCACAAAATGTAGGGGTCACAGCAGGGGTCACGGCATGTGTCTATATGCTGCTGATGGCATGAGGAATTAAACATCACTTTCTGGAGGCTGGTGTGGCTCACTGCACTTAAGGATATTAGCATGGTTGATGGTGTTGATGGTTCGAAGCTGGCCGCCCCTATATCTTTTGTATGTGAGTTAGTCATATAGTAGGAGTCCCACAGACACTGTAATCTGTTACTTCAAGGAAACTGGACAAAGCCAGAGAAAATGGGAGGACAGAGGTCCACACCTACAGACATTATATATGCTCTGAGTAACCTAGAAAGTGGCTAGTGTAACAGCAGGTTGCAGCAGATCAGATTAGCCGCAGTATGTAAAGGCCATCACTTAATCGTATCAGTACTTAGAACAATTCACTGGACTGCATTTTTTAGTATATTACCAGAAAAACACAACTGTATGAGGAACAGAGCAGACATATAGGGTGGAATGTTGGACATCCTGCAAAATCACGTACAGTGAGAGGTATGAAGACTGTGTGGTGTGACATCATATACCCCAGTCGCATCATACCTCTCAACCTCTTAGAGCAGGGAATCTGGACAAAGCCATGAACAATAGTGGAGCAAAGGCCCATATATAAGGAGAAGGATTAAATATTGGCCAGACAAATGTAGAAAGTGGATAGAATAACAGGTCTTGCGTTAGCATGAATCTCCTGATGTGTATGGAGTCAGTAACTCAAATGTCTGTCATCATTTCCTAATGTCAGTCCATAATGCTTTGCCCCTAATGTGCTAGAACATCACAATGCTATGTAAAACGTACCAAGTATATGTACAGCTGATAGGTATGGGTCACATATTACATTCAGCAAACAGCCGGGGAATGCCTTAAATAAAATATCAGGGAGGTGATGGGCTGTGGAAACAGGTCCAGCAGCCAATTGACTGCAGCACACAAAATCACAGACTGGAGAACACGTAGGTCTGGCCTGGAGTAAACTTGTAAGTACTGACGGTCACACTTGGAATGCTCTTACACTTAGCTAACTGGAGCCTATGTCTGCTGCCTTATCTGACCAAAGAACTGCTATGTGGAAATATGTCTGTGCATACAGACAGCTATGTTTATGTACCTGTCTCTCCCTATCTCCCTCACACATGATTACCCCTAACTAACAGTATGTGGCACATATATATATATATATATATATATATATATATATATATATATATATATATATATATATATATATATACATATATATATATATATATATATATATATATATATATATATATATATATATATATATATATATAAAAAACAAGACAAGCCGTTTCTGGCCCAGAAGTTGTAGTTTATTGGCACCTGTTTATTGGCCGTTTGGACAGTGTTTTTCCATCTCCTTCAACTTTCTGGTCTAAAAGCCTGCGTTTGCGCTTTTCCCACCTTTCCTGTAACTAGTCTAGTCCAGATCTAGATTTGTTGTTTCCAGGACTGTGTGTAAGCTTCTGAGGCTCCCAAGCCTTTCTGTGTTGGAGGGAAGCCTTCTAGCTTATCAGTGGGAGTGGTAAGCACCAGGTAGCCTATCTACCTCAAGAGGTGTGGTTTCTGGCCCAGAATTTGTAGTTTATCGGCCGTTTGGGCAGTTTTTCCATCTCTTTCAACTTTCTGGTTTAAAAGCCCACATTGTTTATCGGCCGTTTGGGCAGTTTTTCCATCTCTTTCAACTTTCTGGTTTAAAAGCCCACATTGTTTATCAGCCGTTTGGGCAGTTTTTCCATATCTTTCAACTTTCTGGTTTAAAAGCCCACATTGCACTTGTTTCCCACCTTTCCTGTAACTACTCTAATCCAGATACAGATTTGTTGTATCCAAGACTGTTTGTAAGCTTCTGTGATGTACCAAAGTCTGCTTTTTAATTTTTCCCTAAGATAGCTAGTTCTCTCCCCTCCTGCACTTTTACTAGCTTAATAGTCTAGCACTTTACCATACCAGACTTCTTGTAGCAATTATTGTAGCACACAAAGGTGCTACCAGCACTAAACATTCTACAAGGAAACAGCTCCAGTACTTATTATTAATGCCCACCCCTCCAGGCATGTCTAAAGGTCAGTTCCCTGTGCTTTCTCCTGTTAACCTGGTGAACTTGGGCATCCTGAGCCAATGTAGCAACTGCCTCATGTACAGCAACAACCCCCTCCTATTACCTAACAACACTCAGACTTGCAAGAGATGCACTTATATATCCACATTGGAAGCCACGCACTCTCCAGCCAAGACTGGAATAGCTGGTCAAGAGGACAAGGTCAACACTTGCCCCACACCACATGGAACACATATCCCTCCAGAACACATACCAGCACTGCCTTCACATAAAAACACAAACCACACATACACCTTCACAGAGGCTCTCAATAAAAATCTACCCAAACAGCAGAGATCTCCAAGGCAGAAATGCACTCGACCACAACAACACAACACTAATCATGAGACACATAACTCTCCTAAACAGTGTGCCACTCAACCAAAGCCCCTAAGGCAAAAAAGCATGCCCATCACACTAGTCATAGGTCACTCAATAGTGAAGCACACTGATGTCCCACTCACTAGGTTGAATAAGGAGAAAATAACAGTCAGCTGCCGGGATCTGCCATATAACGCACGCATTCAGGTCCCTCAACAACAGGTACAAATATGACTCTGTCATTGCACATGTGGGTGTGAATGACCTGAGATGTACCTCCCTGGACTACATGAAAAGAGACATGGAGGAGCTCTTGGATTATGTAGCCCAGGCGGGTATGACCCTAGCCCTGAATAGCATCCTACCATCACCCAGAATGATACCACAGTACTTGCAGAAAATGACTGATTTCAAAAATTGGCTGTTTCTGGTGTCATTCTAAGGGGATCCAGTATCTGTCTGCCTGGGATGACATGATTGACAGACTCAATGCTTTGCCAGAGATGGCCCGCATCTGTCACCCCTGGGCTTCTGGATACTGCCAGGGCTCTTGCCATCCCTATAGTGCCTTTTTTAGGTGATGTTCCAAAGACCAAATTACCACCATAACAGTTACAAACAAATGCAATCTGAGGGTCATGCTGCTCAAGGCTAGAGGTCTAAATCTCAAAATGCACTCACTTGAAGCACTGCTTAAAATGGAGAACATTGACATTTGTGCTGTAACAGAGACCTGGTTCAAGGCAGCAGAAAGCACCCCTGCACTACTAGGCTATAACTCATTCCACATCTTTTGGCCCCAGAACTTGGACCGAAGCTCCAAATGTGGTGGTGTTTCCATATTCATAAAGGATGCGCACACCTGCAGACTGGTAGCCCAACACATCAGAGATACTTCAGGTGCAGCTAACATTGGATAAGACAGCAATTCAGCCTGTTATAGGTCACCAACCATGTCCCAAAACACTCACTCTATGTTCCTACGCACCCTGGAAAATATTAGGGTCCAACCTAACACACTCATACTGGGCAACTTCAACAACCCCTCCATTAACTGGGAAAACTACTCATGTACCAGAACACTTGCCCAACATTTCCTGGAATTCATTAATTCCAATTCCCTTGACCAGCTCGTTCTTACCCTCACTAGAGGTAGCGACATCCTTTACCTGGTCATTACTAACATGGGTGACCGTTGCTCTACACCAATAGTCAACTCTTCCCTGGTTAGATCCGACCACAGACTAATCACCTTGGAAATCCACCCCCCCCCTACAAAGGTAACCACCATGAAAAACTTCTCCAAAGCTAACTTTGGGCTCCTAAGAACAGAGGTGGCTAACTTCACGGCACCCATGCAAATGGAGAATAATTGCATGACCACCAAATCATACATCAATGCACTGTACGAACATGTGCACAAATGCATGGATCTCGCCATACCTAGTAGAACCAAGATGATCTCCTGAAAAAAAAGGAAGCCAATCTGGTGGTCCCCTGCCATAAACAAACTCTACAGCAAAAGGAGGAAACTTATGCAGAACAAAGTGAAATCCTAAGACTGGAAAACTCCCTTATCAGCCTCAACAAAAAGTTGAGATCCCTCATCAAATCCTCTAAAGCTAGCTATGAAAACAGAATTGCAGCAGATAGTAAAGACAATCACAAGGCCTTCTATAGTTATGTAAAGAATCTCCATGGCAATACCCAGATTTGCTCTGAGCTACTGCACAATGGTAACTCCTATACCGAGCCAACAGATATTCTAACCTTGCCCTTCTCTCCCCTCCAAAGGACCAATCACAATACCAGTAGATTGCCAGGCACCCAGTATTACTGCTGCACAGGTTAAAATAGCACGGTCCAAGGCTAAGAATACAGCTTCTATGGGACCTGACAATATCCCTGGCTGTGTACTACATGAACTACAGAGTGAACAGGACCTCACCTGTGTGTCCAGTTCAATCACAGCCTCTCCTCAGGCTTTGTTCCTACCAAATGGTGCACTGCTACAGTCATCCTTCTCCACAAAGGAGGAGTGACCACAGACCCTGGAAACTATTGCCCCATTAGCCTGACAAGTCTGATATGCAAAGTTATTTAACACATCATCATGGACCTAATAAACAAGGATATAGCGAACCTCCAAACTCTGGATCCAACACAGTTTGGTTTTGTGAAGGGTAGATCATGCATGCTCAACTTGGTCACCAGAGCTATGGATGAAGGCAAGGTGGTTCTTACAGCATACCTTGATCTGGCAAGGCCTTTGATACCATTCTCCACTCAGGAATCATAAAAAACTCACTAAGCTAGGCATCAACCCCTATATTACTAGGTGGGTTGCAAACTGGCTCACAGATAGTACTCACAGTGTGAAAGTAGCTGCCTCCAAGTCAGACTGCTGACCAGTCATGAGGGAAGACCCACAGGGATCAGTCCTAGGTCCTCATCTGTTTGGTATCTAGTTCTCAGAAGTCCAGTCCAACACAAATGGACTCTGGCTGACAAAGTTCACAGATGATTGCAAGTTGGGAGCCATTATTAACTCCCCAAGTGATGTTGACATCCTACAAAAAGGCCTCATGAAGACCAACAACTGGTGTCAGAACCATGGCCTTAAGCTCAATGCCAAAAAAGTATTGACATCCCCTTTGGGATAAACCCATTTCCCATGAACTACCACACCTATGGTAGTCCACTGAACACAAAAGGCATCATAAGAGATCTGGGCACACAGGCTGAAAGCACCCTCTCTTTTGATCACCACACTGCCACTGTGGTCAGAAAGTCCTTCTATGTGGCACATCTCATTACTAAGGGTTTTGCATCCAGGAAGAAAGAGGTCCTTTGTCTCCCTCTACTCTTCCCTCATTAGGCCAATCATTGAGTACAATGCTCCATTTGGTATGTACCTCACTAGACATCTACAACAACTGGAGAGGCCACAAAAATACCTCACAAACAGGATCTTAGGCCTTAAACACTTGTCCTATATAGACAGTCTCAAAAAACTCCAACTGTTCTCTGTCTCATATCGCCTACTTAGAGATGATCTCTGCTTGACTTACAAAGCCATGTCTGACTTAGCTCTGTTAGAAATGCTACATCTAAATAAATCCCAATCCCTCCACACTACACGCTCCAGAGACCTCAACCTCATTACCAAAATCAACAGATCAAGCTGGAGGGACAGTTTCATAACCCAGGGACTGCCTATGTTATGGAATAGACTTCCCATACATGTCAAGCAGAGCACCTCATTGGCCCTCTTCAAGACAAATCTTGATGAGTGGATGGGAAATAGAAAATTCACCCCCGGGGATCACTCCAGTGGCTCTACTTGACAGAGGCACTGGGACCTAAGGTCAGGTGGCACAATGCCAGGGTATTCCTATGGGCTAGGCTTGTAAAGGCTCCAGGGCCATTAGCCTAGTACACACCTATAAACCTATGATTACCTCCTGTTTAGCAGACTGCATAGACCTTTTTAACAATAAGTGGAAATGTGTTAATGCTCCTGCAAATACACAGCTGTGATAACTCATTCTATGCACTTCAGTTATCTGCTCCGAAATGACACATACAACTGTTCTACTCTGGCTAAGCATAACAGTTGTGCCTAGGAAACATGGCACCCCTTAACATTCTTAGGGTATGTATGATATGTAAAACAACAGTATCACACTTACCATGTACAGGACCTCAGACTCTGGCCACACCTGATGTACCTATTAAAATGTGAGGGACAGGTATTGTCATCAATATCAAATGTTGCACTGTTACAAGGTAATATCTGCATCTATCCACATGTACAGTATTTAATGTGTTACTGCCTACATTGCTGACAGTCTGAGTATATGTGCACAACTGTGCATTAAACCCAACCCTCCCAATGTAGATAGACCTGACACACGTGTACTGGTATGTACAGCCTGCCACAATGACTGATACAGTATTACACTGATGAACAGTGTAAGTGTACTTGGATGTCCATCTGATCTAGACGCTGTGGCACCCACCTCCAGGATGTATGGGGTGATAGATGCTTGGAAGCTGGAGGTTGATCCTAGGTTCACCAGGAATTTCTCTGTGGCTGAGAGTGATTGTTCTGCTGCAGGTCCTCCACTGGTAGTAGGATGGCTACTGACCACAACAGCTGCTCTTTGCTGTGCAGCCTTGACCATATCTGTGGCCTGGTGTCAGACCTGCTCATAGGTCGTGTCCTGTTATCCAATTTGGCTCACCACCATGATGAGGTCAGCCCACAGTGCTGCAGATTGGTCATGATGTTGGTGACTCCTGGACAGCAGACTGTGATGATGCAGTCTGAGGTCATCTAGGATAATATTATTTTCTGCAGCTGTAAATGGTGGTTGCCTCCTGTGATACATTGTTCCTGAAAGACAACAAGAGAGGAAAACATGACAAGACCAGATATGTGGTTGTCCTCTATGTACAGACCCTGCACAACCAAAATGGGCTGCACTATCCACCGCTCCCTCATACGTCATACCCCACAGTTTATCAACACACTACATGTGCAGCTATCACCAAGGTAGTAGCAATACTGGTTATGTCCCTGTGTGCCATGACAGAGTCTGCTGTATGTCTCTGCACCCATCATTGCAGTCTACTGTGTTGTGTCCCCTATGGGCAAAGTCCTACTACTATGTCATACAGTCACTGTCAGACAGATAGCTGTGTGCTATTACAACTATATGGGGATAGTCCAGCAACACCAGTGTGCACAATGACAGACAGCAATGCAAACTTGCTGTAGTATGCCTTCCCTGTAGACTTCATACTTCTCTACTGCACAGATGTTTCCAGAATGTGAATGTGTGCCTCATAGATGTGGTCTTTTTGGCACACACATCTGGATGTCTGACAAATGGTTGGCCAATCATTGATGGTTGTTGTCAGAATATAGAGAATTTGGCTGTCACATGCCAGGCCGCTCAGAAAGTATTTATGCTACAGTAATATCTGCTAGTCTATTTATGGTTTTACTTTGTATGGCCAATATGTATAGACTGTTGCTGAGTTTGGGTCTGCCCCCCCACACACACACACACTAATTATGGCTATGACCTGAATTCCTGCTGTAAGGGGTTAACAGGTATGTTAGCCATACCTTTCAAGCAATGAGGTTAGAATGTCAAAAAAAAAAAAACAGTGACCTAGCTAGAGTACATCAGGGACAGTCAGGGATACTTTTACAATGTTATAACTATGTCTGTGTGACATTAACAGACTGAGAGGAGTTCAATTACAGTACATCATAGGTTTATAGGTACATAGGTAGGTACTAGGCTATCAGCCCAAGGGCCTATGTAAGCCTAGCCAACAAAGTTCCCTGGCTTATGCCACCTAAGAAAGTTATTTTCCTGTGCCACTGTCGAGCAGAGACACAGAAGTGATCCACTGGGTGTATTCCCTATTTCCAATACACTCATCAAGATTTTTCTTGAAGTTTGCTAATGAAGAACTTTGCTTGACATAGATGGGTAGCCTGTTCCAGAGTATGGAAAGTCTCTGGGACAGGAATATATCCCTCCAGCATGTCCTGTTTATTGTGGTGACAAGGTTTAGGTCTCTAGAGTGTGTTGCTCGGAGGGATTTCTTTAATTGTAGCATGTCTAACAGCTCTGCATTTGACATAGCTTTGTATGTTAGACAGAGATCACATCTGAGTAGGCAATATGCTATGGAGTAAAGCTGGAGCTTTTTGAGACGGTCAGTGTAGGGTATTTGTTTGAGGCCAATAATCCTCTTTGTGCTATGCACACCCTTACTTACTGTTAATATGTCTAACTCATAATCCACTAGTTTCCTACAACAGTCGACCATTGTAGGAGGGAGTAACAGGGTCAGAGCTGTGATTTGATTCAAAGCAGGGACAGTTGAGAGGCCTGCCTGTAGCTGTTGGACAGCAGAGTATCACCAACATGTCATGCCCATAGATGTAAAAACACTGTATTCCCCATTGTACAGAGCCCAATTAAGGCAGTCCAACAAGCGTTGATGTAAGATGATGAATAGTATCAAGCAGACTCTTCAGTCCAAAAAGAACCAAGCATCAAGTTTATTAACAAAAGGCAGTAATTCCATTAAGCGCTTTCATTTCCAAAACACGGAAACTTCATCAGAATAACCCCATAGATGTACTACAGGCCTTCTGTTGTAATCCCTATTCCTTATACCTCCATCCTCCCATGTGCATCCCATTACATGGGGACATGAATTATATACCTGTTAGAATGATATAATCCTATTTTGACCAGAATCTCTGCAAACAGCTTGCAAAACTGTTGTCTGCCTGAGTAAAGCAGCATACAGACCTGTTCCCCATAAGAAGTTGATTGCCTTTTGTAGGTAATTCTCATTAACAGGTAATTGCCTGTGCACCAATCTGTGGCTCAGGCTAATGAATTGCATCAAAAACAGCTGGGTTGCACTTTCATTAGTGAATGACATGGTACCACAGTGCACTATTTAAGGGCTTCATGTAGGCTTTGGTCCCTTTCTTAGTTTTTGAGATGGACATTAGTGAGATGTGGAGACTACAACATCACAGAGAGTAGGTAGAAATACTGTCCACTGTTGAGATTCATGAGGTATGTCCACAATTTTGCATGATATGATTGGCCATTGTCCCATGACATTATGATTATCTGGCAGTTCAGTGGTAAACATTGTGGGTTGTGGTCAGTAAGGAGACAGTGACATGTGAGTATCAGACATCGTACCTGTCAGAATATGCATGCTGATGCAGTAGCTGCTATTCTATCAGCTCACTATCTTTGTACGGGCAAACTGTGAAACATATCCCTGTGGCTGGACCTTTGCCTCCCCACACCCTTTATGCATGGTTTTGTCTGGATTCCTCATTCTAGAAGGTCATGAGGTATGGTAGGTTTGTAGCAGCTGGCTTAATATACAGCTGCTTATGTTCCAGGCTGCATCTGCACCCTATAACACATAGGGGAGTGTGAACTCTTTGGAGGACAGCAAGCTGTATGTGTAACTGAAGCAGCAGTGTCAGCACTGTCATTACAGCAGAGCCAGGGTAAGGGTACCGTTTTCAGTCCAATCAAGACATGTGCTTAAGGTACAGCTGTTATGTAGCAGTGCCAATCACAGAGTAGTAGGCAACATATAGTTAAGGTATACAAATATGTGCAGTGTGTCACTACCTACAGGCCTTTGACCTGCAAACATGGGTAGCAGTTAATTCAGTAGCAGCAACCTGTGTGGGTTAAAATTGTATGACTCAAGTTATTACTTGCTGTGTTCACAACAATATAATTGAAGAGCAACACACTGGAGTTGAAGCCAGGACTGGGTGGAAAAATGCACTGTATGCAAGGCATTTAACAGACTGTGCTACTGAGTCAGTGCTTCAGCAAGTGTATTTGAAAGATATATGTACATACATACAGTCTGTGACACACATTGCCTGCATCCATCATTATGTGCATGGCTTTCAGAGACAGTTGTTCTGCAGCAGGATCCCAGTTGTATACATGTACTTTGCCATTGCTGCCTTAGCAGGTGTGTTTAAAATTGCTGCTGATAACAGGGTACATTTACCTGCTATCCCAGACCTCACGTGCATCCATTATTATTTATTGGCTGTGTACTGGTGTACTTTTTGCATCAGAGTCCCAGGAACACTCCCATTTTTCTCTTTAGATGTACTTGCAGTCTGTCAGTGGCAATCAGCATATTTTGCTGGAAACAGCAGTTTTAATTAAGAGTTGAGTTGCCTAGTGGGCTAGTGCACTATGCTGTAGTTGACAAGGGCCCAGGTTCAAGATGTGGCAGGGCTTATTATTTTGTAGATGTGCCTAACACTGTGAGAAACAAATAAGATCATTAAGGCACATTAAAGTACTTTTAAGCAGGTTTGAGCAGCTCTCTGGTTAGCTCCACGCAAACACACACTAAAAATTTAAAAAGAAAAGAAAACAGGGGTGACAGGACAGTGGTGAAATAGGAGCAAGCAGGGGGAAAAACATACTGAAAGGCAGGTAGGGATGTGCAGGAAGGGTGTAGGAAAGGGCCATAACTTTCAATTTCTTGTACAGCAACAGCTGTGTATTTTTACAGATTTTGTACATGAATTTGGACCCTCAAACCCCAGAGGGAGGGGAGAGGACAACATAAATGTGCTGTCAAGCTAATTGGACCTACTTAGTTGTGTCCAGTGGACACGTGCAAAATAGAGCACTATGTATGGGGTGATATTTTTTGTGGGGCAGGTGCCCATTTTTTTATAAGGAGAGAGTGGAATGTTGGGGAAGAGATGTAGGTACACATCGGGAGGTAAGTTCAGCAGGAGAGGTTCCATTTGCAAACAGACAAGAAAGACAAGACAACATACAGGGGCAATGTGTGACACATGAGGGGGTTAACACATTGGATAGGGAGGGTGTTGTGGAATCAGATATACATGTGTCTCCAGATGGCTGCAGCATGACTGACATCCCCACCCATGGACAGTCACTTTCACTGCCCCAAAGGTGGCTGCCTGGAGGCTGGGTGCCAGGGCCACCAGGGCCCACCAGGTTGTTGAGTCTGCCCTCAATCCGGCTCAGGCATTGTTCATAGCTCCTATGCAGTCCTCCACACCATGGCCAGTAGCTGATCTTGGGTGATTACCACCCCTCCTCTACTGGTCCCAGGGGGTGACAGGCCAGGTCTCCTGAGGCGGTTCCATCTGACGATGGTGTAGGGTCAGCAGAGGGACCAACACCAGCCTTGGTCCCAGACCAGCTGGTACCCAGTAAAATGGCCGGCTGAGGTAGGATAGGTGGATCAGCATGAACCGGCCTACCCTGCCATGCTGTGATGATAGAGGAATAGCAATGTGTATAGGTCAGTTATGAACAAAACATTTTGTTCGATATAACAGCATGCCAAAACACTGGGAATAACCCATTAACTTATCAATGCATATTATATGGAACACACCAATAAATAACATAGCAGTTAGTATATTAGCAGCATGCCAGTAACAGTTACGGCATAAGGCCAACAACATAGGTATTTAAAAGGATGTGTTAATATGCAACCATTGTAATACATAACAATAATAAAATACATGCCCCAAAATAAAGTTTAGAGAACAACATATGTTAATAGTAAACTATAAGCAATGAATAACAATAATTAATTTAAATGAAGGTAAGGTGTGTGGAGAGAGAGAAATACAGTCCATTAATACCAGTATGGGCTATAACGGTGCCCTATCGCTGCTGTAGCATGTACATACCTCCCAAGCTATCTGCATGGGACAGTATGGGCCAAGCACTGACACCTGGAGCTACACAACTGCAGAGAACACTTAACCATCAGGTAGACCTATATAACTACCAAGGTGTACTGTGGACTGATGTAGTGTTACAGTGCTAGTGACATAATCATGTCAATGTTATATCTGTGACACAGGGATTACACAACAGTAATTACATTCTACGACAGCATGACACTATAGAGACATGTATGTGTACAGTACAGAGAGTAAACAACTACCATGCCTTGCTTGGCATGCATGGGGATAGAACTTCAGCAGACTTTCACAGACACTCCAGGCATGCAGCCATACCAAGATTATAGATTTTATTGATTTTATTTTATTTTATTTGATTATTTTTTGTACTTTTTGCCTTTATTTTATGAAGTCTTATCACATTCCTGGTCAATGCTGTTAACAGTCTGTTACATCTGAACACACAAATTATTTACTCATAAGGGCTACTTGACCCATTTACTTGTATATCCTGCAGATAGAACTTCTGTCGTCAATATGTAACTGATTCAGTAATATTTATTACCACATGACACTGGATTCGATCCGTGGTCTGTGTGTGGCAAAATGTACTCCCTCCAGACCACTTAAACTGAGGTACAGAGCCCCTGCTGATTACTGACTGAGTGATATTTGAGTGATATTTGCCTAGAGCTTATCTGGAAACAAAATATGACCTGGTAATAGTACTACAATTTTACACTAGACTGCAGTGACAGTTGAACACTCATGTATGAGATTCATGCATGACAGAGATACTACGTAAACTATACATTACTACATAGAATACAGGTGTACATAATATACTGTTAGTGGGTGGAACTATCTGTGACATTTATAAACCATATCCGATTACTGGGTTGGCTACCTCACCCATATGCAGTTGCAGATAGTATATTTGCAGTCTACAGCTATCACACTATCATACTTACCGGCAGCACCTTATCTCGGATCCTGAATGCATATAGCTGAAATGCAATGGTTAACGCAAGACAATTCTGATATACACAGTATACCTTAGGCGTTACTTCTATTGCTTTAGATGTTATTGCAGAACAGGTGTCATAATGCATTTCTTGTAATACAGCACTAAATCTACAGTTATTGCATAACACTCTTTATTAGCTATATCTTGAGGTATGTAGTGGTATTCTTTTGTGTTTTTATTTCAGAGCAGTTGTCATAATCAATCTCATGCAAAACAACCCTAATTGCACACATATTGCACAACACAGCTTTATTAGGGGTACCTTCATGCAATTACTGGTATAATTTTGAGTCTTTATTGCACAATAGTTGATGTAATGTAGGTGTTGCAATGCAGCTGTAATTCCACAATTATTGCAGTAGAAACTTTATTTAATTTGCTTTATTATTAGGGTTAATGTTTTAGTCTTCCATGTTTATTGCACTACAGCTGGCAGTGGCCACTTACTGCAGTACAGGTCTACGTCCACATTCATTGCAATACACAAATCGTTACTGTATATACTTACTGGCAGTTAATGCTTTACTTTTTCATACTTATTTGACTATAGATTGCAAATTAATCTGTACTTACCACACTCATGGCACAACCTGGCCAAGCACCCAGTATGCACCTCTAGGTTGTGAGCTGTCTCCTTTACAGCTGTATGGAGAGAATCATACCATTATGCATACCTGTCTAACAAATATTCAGATTATATATCATCAGTAAAACAATGGTAGCTGTAGTTACAAACTTGTTGGGCATTCCCAACCATAGATTCCCAGCCCTGGGTGTCCAGAAGATCCATATTCCAACTCTTCAGGTCATCATAGTGGTGATGGACCTGCTCAACTGTGTGGGGGATACCTGTAGCACTGGTGAGATCGCATGCCAGCTGGTCCCAGTCCTTCGCCTTGCACTCTGAGCCCTGGAACTGCCCTGCAACAGACGGTCATAATGGTCTTTCACCAAGAGTCCAACCATGACGCTGGACTCCAGAATGCCCCACCTCTGCACTGGAAGTCAGGGGTGTAGCTAGGATTTTCAAATTTGTACTGACAGCTCTCAAACTGCTACCCCCCCTCCCCAGCCAAGCTACGGCCATTCTCGTAATTCACGGTTCGCTCTTTTAGTGTCGATGAAGAGGCATTCGCTGTAATGCCTCTTCAGTAATATAATATAAATTCACTCAAACTCGGTTCCTTGAATTGAAAATTAACCTGAAATGTCAGTTCTTTGAAAAATGCAGCATGGTAGTTGGGGTAGAGACTTTATGCTTTTGTTTTCTGTAACTAAGGTACAGGTTTTGAGCTTGAGTAAATTACTAACCACCTGCTACCACTAATTAGGATGTTTCATTCGCACACACACCCCTACCTACCTCTTAGTGCAAGAAATATGGACAAAGCCTAAAATAAACAGGGACAGATATTAAATAATGTTCTCGTGAACTTAGAAAGTTGCTAGAATAACAGGATTTGTGCTAGTATGAATTTTTCTAAAGGACATGAAGTCTGAAGCTCAAATGTCTGTCATTATTTAGCAACTTCAGCCTTCAATGATTTTCTAGAAAATCACAAAATTTATGAGGAACAGACAAAAAATATGGGGCAAAAATCTGGACATTCTGCAAAATGTGGACAGTTGAGAGGTATGCTACCTACCACACACACACACACACACACACACACACACACACACACACACACACACACACACACACACACACACACACACACAACCTCTCAACCTCTTACAGCAACAAACTCATAAATAAAACTGAGGCAAAGGCCCAAAAATAAGGACATTTTTTTTTAAAATATTGCTCTTATAAACTTAGAAAGATAATAGAATAGTAGTAGGTCTTGCATCAGTACGAATTTTCTGAAAGGTATGAAATCTGAAACTGAAATGTCTGCATTATTTTCTAACTTCAGTCTTTAACAATTTGCCACTAATTTGCCAGAAAACTGCAATTTTATAAAAAACGGACCAAAAATGTGATGCAAAAATATAAAATTGCCAGACAATACAGCTGGGAACCTGTCAAAGGAGGGACACCATTTTAATATGAGCACAGTTAACTTAGAGTTAACTTAGAGTTGACAAAATTAGAGAATCTACATGCATTTCTGAAATAAAAGTAATGTATAACTCTGATCATTAGTTATTTATAAAAGTAAAGTAAACCCTCTATGTTTTCTTCCAAAATTGCTATTTTGTGGAGGGATCATTAGAGGAAGAGCAACATTTTGAGCCAAAATCAGGGACAGTTGAGGTTTGGCTATGCCTAATTCTATAAAGCAATTTATTTGCATGTACCTCTCAACCTGTTAATGCAATAAATCTGGACAAGGCCAAATATATTGAGGGAACATATAAACAGTACTAAAAATTGCTCTTGTATAAACTGGGACAGTTGATAGAACAGGTCTTATTTTAGCATGCATTTTTCTGAAAGTTATAAAGTCTGAAACTAGTGTGTCATTATTTAGTGACTTAATTCCTAAATCATTTGCCAGAAAACCACAAACTGAGGAACAAACCAAAAACAAGAAGCAAAAAATCTATTCATTCTTTGAAAATCTGGACAGTTGGGAGGTATAGTTCAGCTGGGGCTGTCTAAGTTTGTCGCCCTTCCCCTCACAAAAACATGGTCGAATGGAGCCTCCCCCTGCAGCCATTCCAATGATCCATTACTTTGCTATTTCACTCCATTTACCATAAACACTAATGTGCATACTGATTTACTTCTATGATGATTTGAACTTCGTTTGAAAGTTTTATTTTGCATTTTACAGCACAAACACTAAGACATCTGCTAAACAAACTTGGCATTAAAACTTCTCTGCCCTTGAAACTCACATTCATTGAAACAACATTAAAACCCACATTCAAAGAAAAATACATTTTACCCGTGGCAGATAAAAATTAATTCTGAGCTACTTTTAAATCATAGGCCCCTTGCATATGAAACATACATGTGCTCTTTGATACACCTTCCTATTGCTTTGAACACTTTTCCAGTAAACAATGAAACAAAACTGCCCAATTCAGAACATTTCCATCATAAAAGTCTAGTCAAACTTCTACAGTCCACCATTATCAGTAAATAATATGCACAATCTCTGAAGTAGTAAAAAAAGTCATCTAAATAATTCCACGTTAAATAAATCTAACTAATGAAGAGGTTGCTGCTAGCAATCACCTTTATATTTCATGACTTCACCGAAAAATAAAGTGTCTGATGCCCCTGAGGAATAAATTGCCTAAATTACATTAATAATAAGCTAGTAATATTGCAATAGGAAATGGATGGCAAACTGATAACAGGCGCATACTTAGTGTCTTAACTTTCAGTACAGCAGCATTCACCCCTTATGGGAGCAGAACCAACAACCTTCTGTATTAAAAGCAAGTACACAACATTTTGTGCTACTAGCAATGTGAGCCGACTTAGCATAATCAGCACTAAACTTCTATTCCCCTGCAGCTCTCAGCTCCTTGTAAAATCTACGCAATACTCAACTACATCTCAACTTCGCAGCACAAGAAGTCTGGAAAAAGCCAAATTTATTGGGGTGGGTCAAAAGGGCAAAAAACAGGAACACATTAAACATTGCTTGTATAATCTTGGAAAGCTGCTAGAATAAAATGCTGTGTTACCATCATACATTTTACTGCTAAGGTCACTGTGCAAAATAGTCAGAACAACATACCACTATGCCAAATCACCTGCTTTGTGAAAGAGAGGAAGACTGAAACTTAAATGGCTATCATTTAATGAATTCAGTTCTCACCATAGCTGTCAACCTCTTAGCACAAAACACCTGGACAAACCCAGTAATGAGGGAATACAGCCCTCAAACATATTCAGTGAATTCAGTTCTTGCCATAGCTGTCAACCTTAGCACAAAACCTGGACAAAGCCAATAACAGGGTATTACAGTCCCAAAAATAAGGACAAATTTCAAATAGTCATAAACTTAAAAAATTGCTATAAAAAGGTTGTGTTAGTATATATTTATTGCTAGAATAAAAAGTTGTTTTACTATGTCACAAACACAGGGATAAGATGCAGACTCCACACAGAAGGCACCCCAGCCAAGAATCAAACCAGAAAACCTATAGCTGTGAGGCAACAATACTGCCACTGCACCATCAAATATGTAAGGAAGTAAACATTCAGAAACCTGAAGTCTGAAATTTAAATGCCTGTCAATTTGTTAATCAGGACAGTCTGACTTGGAACAAAAAAAAACAATTCTCAGCAGAGGCCCAGGAAAAAAATAATGCAGACATGTCTTTGTAACATGGGAGGACATAAAAGCAAACCCACACAAACAAAGGGAGAAGATACAGACACCCCCCCCCACAAAGAAGGCACCCCGGCCAAGAACCAAACCCAAGAACCTACAGCTGTGAGGCATCAATGCTACGTTGCTACCACTGCACCATCAAATTTCAAGCATTGCAATATTTAAAAACCACAGATATGATACAGATATTGATCAGATCAAATATGAGGCAAAATCTGCATTTTTTTTACAAATGGTGGTGGGTAGGGAATTCAGGTCTTTAACACCTGCATACAAGGTACAGGGTTCAAGCCTGAGGTATTCCCTACCACACCACCATGAGTAATCACCAATACATCACACCTGGGGCATTTTCACACACACACACACACACACACACACACACACTCACCAACCCTCGGTTGCAAGACCCTTCTAAATAAAGTCCTTGAAGGGAGACCAACATAATGCTTGAATCCTCCCGCTCGTGTACATCCAACATAACGCTTGAATCCTCCCGCTCAAAAAGCATTTGAACTGGCTGGAAATACATGCGCGGTGAGCTCCATTCCGACTGGCTGCCCTGATGAGCTGATGTCATCATGCAGTAAAGCGCGAAAAAAAGTGAAAATTTAAAAAGCTACCCCCTTCTAAATAGGTTGTACTGAAATTAGTACAGTGCGTATGCCTCCTGACGTCCCTGCTGGAAGTGCACACCCTCTCCAAGGCTAGCCATAGTTACTGCATAGTTCAAACTCCAACTGCTTACGTTGTATTCCCACCTGTTGAGCTTAATATAGCATGTTTCTCACCCTTACATATCACTGGGCAATTTTTAAAAAAAGTGGCACATCACGTAGCACCATGCAAACTAGTGTGGCTGAGCTGAGCAGTACTTAAATTAGCAATGCTTAGCACTGCTTAGCAGTGCACAGACCTGCTAAGTACTGCCAAACAGTGCATAAAAAAAGATTGTTTAAGCAGTGCTCAGCAGGTCTTTGCAGAGCATAGCTGAGCATAGCAGATCAGGATTGAAAAATAATCACTATAATTTGTCTTTGGAAAATAAATGCTTAAGGTCCCTCCTATGTATTCAAACCCTGCACATCCTTCACATAAGGCCGTAACTCTAACCACCTAGCTATGTGGATATGTAGAATGTTGCTATAGTATTATATACCTCTGAGCTAACTTTAAGCACTGCTAAGCACTGCACTGCACAAACCTTCTAAGCTGTGCTTAAACTTGACCTTTGCATCACAAATTAAATGCATCCAGTTTCTATTTTTAGATGTCTGGCATGTGTCAATCGCTGTGCTCTGTGCTACACAAACTTGAAAAAAATAAATAAAATTAAATACATTAATACAATGCACATGGACAGTGCAGAGGGTGCATTACTCATCTACAGACACAGCTAGTAACACACTTCCTACACTGATCCAATAACTGTGCTCCATGCCTCTCAATCAGCAATGCACCATCATTAATATGCATGGCATGCTACAAAGGAGGATCTGCGTACATGGATATGGTAAGTTGTGTGTAGGCTCAACACTATGCATACATGGATTTTATTAAATCTGGGGGCATATCTTTGATTTCTGTGCACATTGTCTACAGTATACTTTTCTCTGCCTGGCAGTCCTTTTATTTAGTTGTTCTTGCTGTTTCCCTTCCTCTGTTACTTACTTCTTTATTCGTGTCTTTGAGCTCAATGCACATTGTCCTCAGTACACTTTGCCTACCTGGTATTGCTTTCATTGTTGTTGCCGTCTGTTAGTATTGATGCCATTCAAATGAGCACACATAACAGGTTTGAGCATAGGCATGCCTGTTTGCTTACTCTGTATGCTTGTGCTGCTGAAAATGTATTCATGGCTGCCAGCACTGTTGCTGGACATGAAAACATGCTTGTATTCATTTAAGCATGATGAGCAGCATGCATATGCAATTAGCACTGCTGCTCATCCCGCTAACACGTAAACATCATGTAGGCTTGCTGGGGGCATTTTCTAATAAGTGGTGCCTCAAATAAGGATTGGATATAGAGGTTAAAAACTGGGTATGCATGGTTGGTTTAATGGTAATAATTTGCAATCTGAATCTATGTTTCTCTATTTCAGTGGTCAAAAAGATCAGAGAACAAACCATCTAAAATGAATAAAAAATACACAGGGAAATGTGATTATTAAGTTAATATTGCTTCCTATTAAGAGAACAAGACCTGGCAAGATAAGTAATAATATGCACATACATATACACACACACACACACACACACACACACACACATATATATATATATATATATATATATATATATATATATATATATATATATATATATATATATGTCCCTACTAACTCCAGCACTCGTTGTTAAGTGTATATCCAAAATCCAATGGCCAATGATGCAAATAGCAACACTTTTCTTTCAATTTATTAATATCCATTCATGATGGCTTCAAACTGCCACAATCCCACGAACAACAACTGCAGCATAATAGCTGCTTCTTTTTGATACCCTACTTTCTCCACTTTCTATATCCTCGCATCAAAAATGCATATAGTCCTAAAAGATAATCCCATTACCTTTCAATATGATAAAAATACTCAGACTGATAACTGGTAACCCTGCAGAACGTTTCATGATCTTTTAAGTATAATTAAGAGTCAAGATAATCCATACATCCAAAAGTAGTTCTTCTATGGTCACAGTATGCTTTGTTAATTACTGTACATCTCCTCTCAAAACATAGTCCTACATTAAACCACTAAAACATCTTTCCCCACCAAAAGAAAATCACTGTATAGCTATTCATAACTCAAATGTGCTTCTAATAATACCCAGTGTCACTTTTCTGCTCAACTCTTACATTTAATTTATGCGACGATTTCTATTTGTCACAATTAGAGAACAAGTTGCAGGTAAACCACCCTGTCTGTTCTTTATATAACCAGCAATGAGCATTGCTCTACAGCTCCTCATTTGACTTTTCTACATCACTAAAAGCTTTCAGTAAAATTGCACTAGTTAAATTAAATGTATAACTTTCCACAAATATATAAAATAGATCTACCTAATTAAAGAGTGTGAATGTGCATGGCTACACTCTGTCTGTTCTTTATATAACCAGCAATGAGCATTGCTCTACAGCTCCTCATTTGGCTTTACTACATCACTAAAAGCTTTCAGGAAAATTGCACTAGTTAAATTAAATGTATAACTTTCCACAAATATATAAAAAATATCTACCTAATTAAAAAGTGTGAATGTGCATGGCTGTCTATTCCACATATTTCATACTTCAACTATTCTCAGAAATTATCTTTTGGTCACATGACATCTTGTTTCATAGTCGACTAAACCAAATCATATTTTATATAAATGTAAATATTGTATGGATTGCACATATGTGTTCAACAAAAAAGGCATATTTGAACTTTCAAACATTTATGCTGCATTTCAAATAATTAAAATTGAGTTTGCTAGCCAGCTATTTTTTTATCCAAAGAACCACATTTTACCTGTGCTTTCAAAATGAATATCCTTGTCCTGTATGTACAAGTGCAATGCATTTATTTGTCATTAGCTCCAATTCATACCTGAGGAATGTCCTTGGACCAGTGCACTCACCTGACATAAAATAAACACTTAAATAGTGTAGTTGTCAAGGCACTGGAATCTATATCCAACAATGCAGGCTTATAGTAACGCATACACACACACACACACACACACACACACACACACACACACACACACACACACACACACACACACACAGTCTATCTCTGTGTTTCATCACCTACCTTAATATTTTTTTGTCATCTTTCACAACTGTTTAATGACTACATATCATTTTTGTGTATTTACAAGTGCACTTTTTTCATTTTTAATTGTGCAACTTAACTTTCATTTTATTTCTGGCTGAAATCCTTACCATTTTATATAACAGTAGCTCAGTTTATGGGGAAGTGAAGAATTTTACATCACCACTACTAGCCCCTGAACTCAAACTGACCAGTAGCAGATTTGCATATAAGCTGACTACTTCTTCTAGAAGTCTATTTGAAGCTCCAGGAAGTTTTTTTCTATTTCACTGCACAGTAGAGCCATTGAGAGAGCAAAGTTGCTACCAGCAATCTGATGTACAAATTCAAGCATTTGTTAATATGATACAATTGCAATTCAGACTTTTTTTTAACACAGAGCAGAATTCACAAGCCAGATTAAAATCATTAATGGACTATGACTATTTCATTGAACAGGAGTATGACTCCCCCACACACAATTTAGATTAATTTACATTACATTGTTAATTACATTAATAATTAGTCATTAATTTACATTAATTTAAATTCATATAAAACGTTATGAAATCAAATATAAAGGAATTTGTTTTCAAGTGTTATATATTAAGAAAAGCACAGGACTACAGACCAAATTAAATCTTTGTGAAAGGTTGTAAATAATTGTAAAACAAACTGAACTTACTATCCATATAATGTGCAAATGGTGAAGTCTTACTAGAACAACTAGTTGTGATGAAATAATAATTTACAGAGCCATATTGCACTATGTATATTTGGTATTCCAAGGATGCAAAAGAATAGCAGTTATTGTTGTGAGTTATTATTACAGCTAGTGGGAGGCTGTGGGGGTGCATTGATTACCGCTGTTGCCTCCCAGCAAGAGGTTTGCAGTTTGATTCCAAGCTGGGGTCTCTTCTATGTGGAGTCTACATATCCTCTGTGCAGTTGTGTGGTTTTCCTCTGGATACTCTGGTTTCCTTCCACATTGCAAAGGCATGCAGTAGGTGGATTGGACACTCTAAATTGGCCATAGGTGTGAGTGGCATGGGTGAACTATCATGGCAGGGCTAGCCATCAAACAGGGTGGAACTTTGCTCAATATAATTGTCACTGTTGAAGTGACACCCTGATCCCATGTGGAGGAGGGGTTGAGGAGGGAGATGACAGTAAGACTAAATAATTTGTACATTATGTGAGTAGTATATTAAAAGCTAATTTGGAGTGTTTTCTATTTTAAAATATTCTTGTCATTTTTGAAAAACTTATGCTAAATTAGCTGTTAAAATGGCTTTTCTATCAGATACTGAGTCGTACTTGATCTGTTTATAGTTATTCAACAAGATATCAGCATGATGTGGTTTTGAGAATTATTAGAATCAAAATTTATTCCAGTTGTCAAAGTTAATTTGGTTTGTGATTTTATGGAAATAGTAATGAATAATAATATTTTAATGTATCTGTCAGCCTGGGAAGACACAGTAGACAGACCATACTGCTTTACCAGAGATGGTCTTCACCTGTCTCCTCCAGGCTTTTGAATACTGGCAAAAATGCTTGCCTCCCCAATAGTGCCTTTTTTAAGTGATACCAAAACAACAAAATTTCTGACATAAAAAAAAAAAAAATCCATTAGAGACAAACTCACGGTCATGCTGCTTAATGCTAGGAGTCTAAACAGGAAACTGCACTCCCTGGAAGCTTTCTTCACCTTGGAAGATGCTGATGTCTGTGCAGTCACCGAGACTTGGTCCAAGGCCACAGACAGCATCCTGGCCGTGCAAGGCTACAATGCCTTCCACACATTCAGGCCTCAAAATGAGCTGAAAGAACCAAAGGTGGAGGTGTATCTATCTTCATTAAATCCAAATACACATTGAGACTGGTTAAACAGTATGTCTCTCTTGAGCTACTCCAGGTTCAAATAACTATTGGTAAAACATCCTAGCACATCATTGGTAGTTACAGGTCCCCCACCATGAACCATGAGAAGAACACCACCTACTTGGACTTGCTTGATTCACTCACTATACAGCCAAACACTTTGGTCATGGGTGATTTCAACTATCCTTCTACTGAGTGGGCAATATACACAAGCACAAGCTTGATCTCCCTGAGTTTCCTGGAATTTGTTAATACAAATGCTCTGGAACAGTTAATTTACACCCCCCAAGGGGTTGAAATCTTCTGGACTTGGTACTCATCAGTATGAAGGAGCACTGCAAGTACCTCTTGTGTTCTGCCCTCTTTAGTAAGGTCGGACCATAAATCTGTCTCATTTGAAGTAACAACCAGACCTGACACCTCCACAGGAGTAACAAAAATGAGAAACTTTTCCAAAACAAACTATAGCCTACTAAGCAATGTTTTGCAAAGTTTTGAAAGCCCCTGCTAACACACCCAGCAATGACTCCTATGCAGGGGAGTACACAAACACCTTGTATAACCACTTAAACAACTGTATTGACTTTGTTGTACTTGACAGGATCAAAACCAAGTCCTCCTGTAAAAACAAGCCACCCTGGTAGACTTTGAGTATAAACAGGTTATATAACAAAAGGAAGAAACTGATATCTAAGAACAAGATGTAACTTAGTTAACAGGGAAAGAATACTCTCCACAACTTGAACAAACAAATCAGATATCTGGTAAAGTCCTCTAAAGTTAGTTATGAGGCTAAATTAGCTTCCCTAGCTAAAATAAATCATAAGACATTCTTTAGCTACATCAGCAATCTAAAAGGGAATACACAGCTATGCGCCAAACACATAGTGGATGGTATCACTCACACTGACCCTGAGGAAATTGGCAATGTTTTAGTGACAGATCTGGTGCAAACTTCACCCTCTGTCCCCTCCAGCTATACCCCAAAGCATACTTGACACCTGTTCTCTCCCCAGTATTATTAATGAACAGGTCATATCTGTGCTTTCCATGGCCAACAACACAACCTCTGTGGGACCATATAACATCCCAGGCTGCTTACTAAACAACCTAAAACATGGCCAAGTGGATCCACTTGCCACTCTCTTTAACCATGGCCTGATCACTGGCTTTGTTCTAGCAGAGTGGAGAACAACAATTGTAATCCCCTTGCCAAAGGGGTTCCATCAACCCACCCTAGGAAGTATAGACCCATAAGCCTATCCAGCCTTATCTGCAAGGCCATGGAAAGAATCATCATGGAACTTATCAACAAGGACATGGGCAATTTCAAACTCTTGGCCAGACTCAGTTTGGCTTTGTTAAGGTTAGCTCATGCTTACTAAACCTGGTGGACTTCTTCGAGAATATTACCAAAGCCTTGGACACAGACAAAGCAGTATATGCCACCTATCTTGACTTAGCCAAGGATTTTGACACAGTCTCCTCTCAGGTATCATGGAGAAACTCTCCCAGCTGGGGATTAACCCATATGTCACTAGATGGGTAGCCAACTGGCTCACTGACAGAATCCATACTGTCAAAGTTGGGGATTGCACCTTAACCAGTAGAACAGTTACTAGTGAGGTACCACAAGGTTCTGTGGTGTGGTCTCTCCTGTTTGGAATCTATTTCTCAGATGTCCAAGTAAAAGTAGACTGCCTGTGGCTTACGATGTTCACAGATGACTGCAAAATGGGAGCAATCATTGAGTTACCTAAAGATATTAGCATACAACAGAATTATTTGGATTTTGAAACTACATTTTGCTCGAGGCACTTTACCCTTTGTAGTTGATTCGTTTTGCTTATATAACAGAAGGGGTTAACATAGACAAATGATTGGTCTAAAACTAAATGCAAAAAGTGCATTGTTGTCCTTCTTGGCAAAGAGGTAACCCTTGCAAATTACAATATAGGCAGCACACCCCCAAGCTCAAACCCAGTGGTGCATGACTTGGAAACACAAATTAACTGCAGTCTAAACTTCAATTACCATATGTCCACAGTAGTAAGGAAGCCTTTTACATTGCATACCTCAAAATAAAGGGTATTTCATAGGTTCATAGGTTCATAGGTGTTTACTAGGCTAATGACCACAAGGGCCATTTTAAGCTTAGCCATACATCCCAAAGTTCTGACATCCTCGATAAGTATAATAATGGGCCTGGGAGATGAACCATTTACAGGTTACCTGTTTGCATCAGAGACATAGGTGCCAAACCAGGGATGAATTTCCAGTTTCCCAATAATTGTCCAATTTGCACTTGAATTGGATTAGGGAGGAACTTTGCATCACATGGATGAGGAGCCTGTTCCATAGATGGGGAAGTCTCTGGGATACATACCTATCTCTCCAGCAGGTCCTATTTATATCACAGGCAAGGTTTAAGTCCTTAGAATGGGTAATTCTGGGACTTTTTGTTTTGTGGATATGCAGGAGGTCCATCAGAGTAGGGTCTGACAATGCCCTGTAAGCCAGGCATTGATCTCCCCTCAAAAGCCTGTAGGAGACAGAATATCAGGATAGGTCCTTGAGGTGGTCTGCATATGCCATATTACTTAAGCCCTGTATTTTTTTAGTGAGGAACCTCTGTAGATGTTCCAGTTGTTGGATATGTCTGGTTAGGTACATCCCAAAGGGGGCATTGTACTCAATTACAGGTCTGATGAATGCAGAATACAGTGGAACAATGATGTCCTTGGATTTAGATGCCATACCTTTGTTTAAAGTTGTACAACATAGAATGATTTCCTCTCCACTGTAGACACATGATGATCACAGGCTAGATTACTATCTATGTGTGTGCCTAAGTCCCTGACTAAAAGGTCAACTCTAATGGGTATGTTGTCAATATGATAGTTACCAGGGATGGATGACTTCCCAAAGGATACTATTGTGGATTTCTTGACATTTAGTTTTAGTCCATGGCTCTGACACCAGTTGTTTGTCTGTGTCAGCCCCTCCTGGAGAACATCTGTTTCAGTGTGAGATTCAATGACAGCTATTAATTTGCAATCATCTGCAAATTTAGTCAACCAGAGACCACTGACATTGGCCTTGACTTCTGTGACTGATCCCTAAATGACTCCACTTGTGACTGGCCTCTTTGTAGAGGTAGACTCTCTGATTCTAACTTCCTGGGTTCCATCTGTGAGTCAGTTGGTTATCCATTGGGTGACATATGGGTTTGTACCTAACCTCTTGAGTTTGTCAACAATGCCTGAATGGGGTATTGTGTCAAATGTCTTGAACAGGTCAAGGTAGGCAGTGTGAATGATTTTGCCCTCATCCATTGGTTTGGTGACCTTCTCAAAGAAGTCCACCAAGTTGAGTAGGCATGATCTGCCCTTTACAAAATCAAAGTGGGTTGGGTCCAGTGTCTGCAGGTATACTATATCTCTGTCAATCATCTCCATGATAATTTTTTTCATGGCTTTACATATACGATTAGTGAGACCTATGGGTCTGTAGTTTCCAGGGTCTGTAAATGGCTCACCTTTGTGCAGAGGAATGACTATTGCCTTTCTCCATTCATGAGGCATGAAGCCTGTTTGGAGGCTACAGTTAAATAGTAAGTCCAGAGGCCCTGATAGGTCATGTTTCATGCTATTTAGAAGGCATCCTGGAATATTGTCTGGGCCCATTGATGCAGTGTTTTTGTCTTAGAGAGAGCATTAAGGACCTGTTCCCTAGTGATAGAAAGTGAGTTATATTTGATGATATTTCCTGAAGGAAAGTTGAGGGGGAGAGAAGAGTAAAGGTGGAGCTGAATTTATCAGCCAGGAGATTTGCTATATCTTGCAGCTTAGTATAGGAGGCACCATTTACAATGAGCTCTGCATGCAATTGTGTATTGCCTTTGAGGTTGTGGACATAGCTAAAGAATGATTTGTGGTTATCCTTGGCCTGGGAGGCCAAACATACCTCAAATTTGGCTTTGGTAGACTTTATTTGTCCTCTGAGTTGTTTGTTTAATCTAATTAGAGTGATTTTATCCTTCTGGGTGCTGCATCTCCTAATTTTTGACATGATTTTCTTCCTCCTGTTATATATTCCATTAATTTTGTGATTCCATCAGGGTGGCTTTTTTTTTAGTTAGTTCTGTACTTCTTCTTGGTGGGTACAGTTGCCTCTATACAGCTATTAACATGCTTGTACAGGGTTTCTATGAATAGTTCTGCATAGGTAGAAGTGTTCTCAGGTTTTATAGGAGCTTACATTTTGCCAGGTTCTCACGTACTTTCAAGAGGTTAGCCTCAGATTAGTTCCTGAATATTCCCAGTTTAGCTGGGGGTCCAGGTTTTATTTTTACTTTAAAGGAGACCATTTTGTGGTCTAACCTTACAAGGGAAGGCATTACAGTAGGGAGTGTACAGCACTCTCCCATATTAGTGAGGACCAGATGGTTCAGTATGGTTGCACCCCTGGTTGGTGTATTGACTATCTGGTCCAGGGAGTTTGTTTACAAAATCCAGGAATCTCTGTGCATGTATGTTTGATTTCATACAGGATTCCCAGTTAACAGTGGGGTAATTAAAGACACCTATGAATATGGTATTGAGTTGGATGGTTAGTGTTGCTAATAAGTTTAAATACCTGACATGGGTTTCTTGGGTCATAGAGGGGGACCTATAGCTTGCAAGAAAGTAGTATTGGATTTTACCTATGGTGATTTGAACATGGAGCAGCTGAAGTGCATTGTCCTGTTTGAACAGCCTTGAAGTATATTTATTTTTGATGTAAATAGAGATACCTCCACCTTTAGTCCCTGCCTGTGAAGTAGCTGGTCTAAATGTGTGGAAGGCACTATAACCCTGCACTGATGGTGTGTTGTCTGTGGCTTTAAACCATGTCTCAGAGACTGCAGGGACATCAGCATTCTCTTGTTCATCCAAGAACAAGGATATTATAAGTCCTCTGTACTCCTCCCTCATCAGACCACTAATAGAATACAACTGCTCCCTTTTACATATACCTCACCACCAAACATCTGCAGCAGCTGGAGAGACCACAGAGGTTTCTGACCAAGAGAATTCAGGGACTCCAAAACATGACCTAAATGGAAAGACTGAAAGCTCTGTGACTGTACTCTGTGTCCTACAGGCTGCTGACAGCTGACATGTGCCTGGCCTATAGAACAGTCTCTGTCCCTGCTCTAATGGAAATGTTGCATGTCTGCAAATCAGATAGGACAAAAGTCACTTGCTCTAGAGATCTCAACCTAGCCTGTGACTTAAACAAAACAAGTTGGAGAAACAGCTATGTCTCCCAGAGACTGCAACTACTCTGGAACAAACTCAGAATTCACATTAAGCAGAGCTCCTCAATGACCCTATTTAAGTGTAACCTGGCCAATTGGATGGAAAACCATAAATTCTTCCCTGGAGTGGCACATGTCCATCATGGACAGGGTCATCATGGATGGGGCAGCCAGTGCTGATCATAGATTTACTCTACAAACAATCAAACCATCTAACAATGGTCAGTTAGGAAACACAGGTATTACTTGGCCTGTAAATGCCCTAGGGCCATTAGCCTAGTAACCTTTTATGAACCTATGAACCCATGAACCTATGAAAGAAAATTGATCATTGTTCTGTCAATGCAATGGGTATGTCTTCAGCAGCCATGTTTGCATTTTTAAATATTAGGAGAAATATGTTCTATTTAATTGCAAGTTTAAGAATTATATACATATTTGTCTGGGGCTCCTTCACAATATTTTCATTACTTGGACTAAAGATGATTAAGGAATTGTGGGCAATTTTGGAATACACAACCAAATGTTGGAGAGTTACTTACATTTAATCTTTCATGAATGACAATTACCTTGATGCAACAACTGCTAATAATGAGAAGTTAAAATGTTTTGAATCAATTCAATACAGAAAACCAACTTTTACGAATATGTATGCACATTTCACATGTGAGCATTCATTCAGATCTAGGAAATATATAAAAAGAAACAACTAGTGAGAATTCCCAGATTGATTTCTAATGACAAGGAATTCTTATATTTAATTCAGATTTGTAGGACCCAGTTCCAAAATACTTGCTCTCAATATAATGACATCATTCACAGATAAGCCTGTTTATATATAGGCTTTATACCAGAGACTCTCACTTGCACTAAGAACAAGACTTTTGAAATCAGGGCAAGCTTATACTAGAGTGAGCCACTTACAACAACGGCAAGTCTTTTGGAATCTGACCCTTAATAGGAGGGTTTAGGTTAGCAGTATATTGGACAGTTAATAGATGACTGACTGAATGAAGTAGTTGTCATGAGAGGGGATTCTTCTGTGACTTTTTACTAAAAATTTTACAAAATAAAAACTATGTGGCAAGGATTATGCTAAATATGTTAATAGCATGGTGCAGGCTTTTTCTACTCAAACGAGTGTGATAAAAGTATTATTAATAAGGATTAGCACATATTGAAAGGACTGGGTACCAACACTGAGAAGAATGACAAAGTCCTATATTTATTTATAAAACAGTTTGAATAGTTAGAAAAAAGTATGAAATCGGTAGTCCTATAAATAATTTGTACAGACACAACGATCATATCCTCTGAGATTCAGAAAGAATCGACCATGAGCAATAAGAGTGGCAGCGAAAAGGAGCTTTGTCTACCATGGGAAATGCGACTGAGAGACATGCAAGCTGCAGTGAGAAAATACATAATTGCCAGCTAGTCTGCATATCTCTGAATCACTGGTAATTATTCTGAACACAAATCAGGTCTTTGCTGTCATAGGCACCTCTGGTGGCTCATTCACTGCAGTCACACACTGAGTACTCATTCATTCACTCGCATACATACACACACACACACACACACACACACACACACACACACACACACACACACACACACACACACACTCGCACACAAACACACACACTCTCACTTGAAACCACTTATCAATCTGCATATACCCACACATGCAGCCAAACACTTACATGCACACAATGCTACCTGTCCACTAACTCCACAACTCTTCTCTCTAACATGATTTTATCCACTGAGAGTAACTAGTGAATATGACCTTTTGGCCATGTTTATTCATTAACGAGGCCTACTGAGCTGACTCACACAGCCAGTTGATCAGCTTAATAAAAGCACATGACTAATTAGCATAAACTACTCCCCAGAATGCCTCTTTAGCCTTTGTGAGAGGCCACAATGACAACTCAACAAGGTGTTGCACCTCTTTGTGGTACAGCACTGAGGTTGGGCTGACTCTGAATCAGAAATGGTTACTGCAATGGTAAACTGGGCTTACTCTAAATCTTCCTGAAAATTTATGCAAATAGACATTTTAATTGCAGCAGTCAATGTACTGTGTACCTTGCAGAAAGTTTTTCATGCCCAACATTTTCTACAGGAAAAGCTATCGAACCACTAAGTCAGCATATTTATCACCTTTATTATGCTATTACAAAAAAGATTCATGTAATACTTTGATTAATCATAGTCAGTCTTGCAAGAATTGTAATATATTTTTGATTTTTGGTCTGGAGACAATTAAACCAAGTTTGAGTAATAATGATTGAAGCAATCTCTTCTGCAAATTAGTTTAGCTAATTAAATTAAGAACAGATGAACGTCTTGCAATGAATGAAAACATTTCTAGCCAGAGTGTTTTAAAAATAAAGTTTGACAATATTTAATGACCAACGTTTGCATATATTACTAATGCTGGAATCAATAAGTGTTTTTATGTTATGTTACAGCTACTAAAAGAAACTGACTGTAACTGCTTTTGCATTGCTGGATCAGTTGCTGTAGACCTGTAGACTTACTTGTAACTGGAATATTTACAACTACTACATGTAGGTATCACTTTGATAAGAGAACTCCACTCTGTAAATACTGCTAATATTGTGCACATTTCCACATTGCCTAAAATGTGCAAATACTTCTACTTTTATTATAGATTTTTTATTCTATGATTTCTTTTGCTCCTCTGAAGACTGTGTCATGGCTGAAGAGAGCCAACTGATCTGTCCCACTCACCCAGTTACAAAATTGCAAACAAACAAACATAAATACTCTGTGATGTTTCTATAACTTTGGATGTTCATACTCATATGTTTATAGTTATATGATTTGATTACTTATTTGCAGTCATATGATCTTATATGTTAGTATATATTTTGCCTTGTCTTTAAAATGAGTTTACCTCTGAAGAAATCTGTTCATTGAATGACAAGAGTATTCAGGTGTAATAAATTAGTTCCTGGAAGCAAACTCCCAGCAATTTCTTTTCCTTACTGTTTTTTTTTTTCTTTCATTGAGAACTAGCAGTTCTCAGCTTCAGCTCTTGCTGTACACTGTGGAGACATGAAATAAAGCTGTAATTTAAGTTTTCTAAACAAATGCAGTCTTGCAATATTATCTTTTTTTATTTCTTTAAATAAGAAACATCTTTATTAAATTATCACATATGACATATGCAGTTGTACATTTATATAAATGAAAACAAACCATTTTGACATAATTTTAGTTGCAAACATTTTACATCACAAACTATATTGACATAATTGTAGTTGGAAACATTATACATCATTTATAATCTATCCAGTCATTGTCAGTCAAAGTTTGAAAGTTTTGTTAGCTTTCCAGATCTTCTTTGTCTGATACGTTAATCTGCCTTGCTAATGTGTGTGGCCCTATCTTTTATGTATTTTACATGCCCTTTTTTGATATGGAGCAGATTTAAATGTTTCACCATCAAGTGAAATATCAATGGAAGCGGCAGGAAATGCATCTCTGTGTTTTTTAACATTGAAATAAGCCTTAGTCATTGCATATTTTAGCTGGAACATACTCCAATGAGCTGAGAATAATAATAAATAAGATACTCTGAAATGTTACTATGCATCATATCAGACATCTCTAGTTATGCTAACATTGATTAATAGATGTACGCACTATCAGTCCTACTGTAAGTATTGCATATTACCAAAAAATGTGTAAAGACAATAAATCCCTTTGAGGATGAAACTGCTCTATCACATTTAGCCAATTGAATTTTAGAGCTCACTTATTTACGCAGTTTACCAAGACTGATGCATGTGCATCTTGTTGGGATTTATTTGATGCCATAGGTAAAGGACTAAAGTCATCAGGAATGATCCGTTCAGCCCACTTGCTATTAAAATGTTTTTTTTAAAAAATGGTTATGCGTTCCATATCCGTACTTCTTGATTTCAATATTTTTTTTTTACTACAGTGGGCAGAATCTCTTATAAGAGAGTCTAAGAAGAGTCAGGGAACTTTTCTTTCTGAAGATATGTGGAGGGATTCTTACATAACTATTTGTTTCTTAAAAAAGAATCAACTTCCCACTACTTCCTGAGGGGTGTAAGGATGATGATATTAGCTAATAATATGCTGATCTAAGTTCTGCATGTGCATTCATTGATAAATGATTTCATTAAAGACTCAAAGTGTTTGCTGGAGATTTGTCTAGCAATATAGTGAGTCTATTCTGTTTTTTCTGAGAACATGGATCACTAAAAATAAATGGAATTATTCAAGTAGCCATTACATCAATTAAGTAATATTACCACCTTTGAGTTTTATGATTGAATGAAAGAAATGGAAAAACTAGAATTTAAATCTAGAATGCTATTTCATGAAAAAGAATTTAAGGATCAAACTATGTGACATTCATATATTTTGATTTATGAATTGCTGATCCCAAATATCAGCATGGGAGAAATATAAAAGAAAAAGAAAAGAAAACTACAAAAGCATTAAACATATACCAATAACAAAAATAAAAACACCATCTAACTACACAAATGTTATTAGTTAACTGTCAGTCTTACATTACATATCTTTATCGGACTGCTGTTTGATATTCCAAATCACTTGTGTGGGAAGTGACTCACTGTGATTCACATATTTGACAGAATGCATATTTTGAGTGCAAGAATTGAACACTTTCAGAGTCAACAAAGACTCTTCATCCTTGCATTATTTATCCAAAGACTGGTGTATAAATGAATGTTTACTAGATATACATTTAGCACAATAGAACATGTCTTTATTTTTTAATATTCCAGTGAATTTAGGAATTAGTTTAAGAACAGAATCCTGCCATTCTGACAGGGATTAGTTGCAGTATAGAACTTAGACATTTAGTGACTTAATTTGCTCATTGCAAAATATGATTTTTTAATAATTCATTTTTACATTCCTTTTGCTCCCACCCTATTGACTGCCAAGCTTTCCTAATGAAACTTTGCTCATTCCTTTTACAAATGTGGATATTCCCTGCACTGAAATGAAAACTATCCACATGGGCCTTCATCTAGGCAGCCATAGGTGTTGCTTGTGCCCTTGTTGTTATCATGGCAACGAGGGTGTTTTCCTGTATTCTGCCCTGGCTGCAAGATAAATATCAGTGGCATCCATGAGAACACTATGCCCTTACCTTACAAGTGCATGCTACAAGCAGCTATTGAGATTGCTTCTGCTTAGGTAACTTGGTAGTCAAGTGTTGGCCATCGGGGTGCTCTTTCCATTGCCACCTTTTTTCTGAAGTATTGCAACATTGGTTTGCCTAGTCTGCCTCCTCTTTACCCAGCTTAGAAATGCCCAGCATCCCCATATTAGCTACAGGAGGCATCTTAGACTCCAATTAACCCTGAGTCACCTGAATCATAGTCGAGATTTTATTTCTGTATGACAGTGGATCAGGCTGTGATTCCTTACCAATTGCCTTTAATGTGCCAAGGTATTAAGAGACAGATGCAAACAATAGACAGCAGACCATGTGATACTAATATTATTAATCTGCTCAGTTACAATACACTGTAACAATAAGCTAAAGCATGTTCCAGTTTCAGTTTCTGAATCTGATACACAAGATCCCACCATAGCATACATTGAAAATTGGTTCTTTATGTGGAATCATGGCTCAGACATTATGTATGGATGTGGCATAAAGATTATATTGCTTCATTTAATGTATGACATGTTATTTTTAATGGTTGTCTTTTCAGGGATCATCTCAATTTTCTTTAATAACTTTTCCAAACTGGCAACTTTAAGTGATTATCTGGTAGTGTACCTGTTACCCTGATCCTTACTCTATGATTGTGTATATTTTACATATTTTAGTAAACAGCCTGGTAAACCTTTGTCTCTTTCAAGACAAAGAACTCCAATTGTCCTTCTAGCAGATTCCTAGAAATGTATATGTTTAAGGCTATTCCAAAAATGTCTGTGATGTAAAAATGTATACAAAACTACAGTAAACTCTCAGATAAAAGGCACCCATGGAGATTTGTAGATGCCGGATAACTGTAGTTTCTGGTTGCTTAAGAGTTACTATTAACAATAGGCCTGACTAATACTGTATCCTATAGTATGTTTGGTTTGATTTGTTCTCAGGTTGGGGAGAGAGGGAATGTATTCCCATCTTCCTTTTTAAAACTCTAAAAACTCTAAAAATGTAAGGTATGTTTCTGCTGGGAGGGAGTCAGAAAGTGCAACACATGAAAATTGTACGGTACCTCTTCGATTTTTCTTTTTGCTGGTTGCTTGAGAGTGCTGGTTGCTTGAGTTCAGGTTAACTGAGAGTTACTGTATATTAATATCAGTTCTGATTGTTCCATATAATAAATTTACATTTTTCAAAATGTAACCTTTTCAAAAGATTACATCAAGAAAGGAGAGCAAATTGTTAAAATTACACTTTGCATTGCTTTTCTGTTCTTTTCTTTTACTGAATTAAAATTGCCTCTATTATCTATGCCCATAATCTGTTTACTATATTGTTAGTAAACAAGTTACTTTTTGTAAAGTTAAACTTCAGTTTCTGTGCTTTGTTTCTGATGAGGTGGGGTTAAAAATAGGAAAAAGCTGAGGATACCAGGGTGCTTGGGTCATGACTGAAAGGGTCAATAGAGCAGTCACTTAGCTAATAAACAAATAGTAAATAAATACATAAAAGGGGCACATACTGATATGCAAATTATTGTATATGTTTTACTCTCTACTTTTACATGCAGTGCTATCATAATCAAATACAGATGTGAAGAAAATCAGACCACAGCTATACACAGATAAAACAATGACCATCTTCAGAGAGTCAGCGCGTAGTCATTGTTTTCGCCTTTAATACTCTAATTTGAATCTGTAATGAGCATGTAATGAATAAACCAGTCTGCTCTCTCCACTCTTCTCTAAAACCAAGAGGTATCCAGAGCTGTAAGCGACAAAACGTTTTCTAGCATTTGAACATCACACTTCCCTAGCTTCACGGTTATAGAATGCAATGTTTCTTCACTCAAAATCATAGTGAAATGTGGAAAGAAAGTGCAACGCATATTAGCACAATAATTTTTTTTGCAAATGATAACAGCTGTTTCATAGGTAACTAATTTTTGCTTTCAAAAACATTTACACTTTAGACAGAGAAATATAACACACTATCAGTTAAGCACAGACTTAAAGTAATTTATGATGCTGCACTGTCCACAAACAATTTAATCTCAAATTCATTAAATTCTGTCTGGATCTATGCTTTTTTGACTTCCCTACACAACCTTGAGAAGAAATTCCTTGAGATTCAGTAGCCCACAGTAAAAAAAAAAAAAAAGACAATAATAAAAAACTAAGATGAAGTTTTTTATTTTTTTATTTATTTATTTTGTCCTGTTGTTGTTCTCATCATTCCAGTCCTTTTCTGACTATCTGTTCCAGCACTCGCAATACTACCAGAAGGGTCTATATTACGTGATTGAACAGTGAAATTTTCAAACACTTAATAATCGACCCCTAAATATCGAACCGTCAGAATGTAGAATGGTTCAATGGAGATCTCTGTACAGTGCGGACATGGACGTTTTCCATTGTCTGCACTGTAGTGTGATCTCAGAATTGGTATATTTAAGTAGTGAGGGAATGGGGGTGCAGGGAGGCTTTCCCCCCTGCTTATAGCATTTTCAGGGTTTGTTTGGGTGTTGTTGTTTTTTTTTTGCTGTTCAGCATTATGGCATTTCAATATTTAGGGGTCGATTATTACGTGTTTGAACATTTCACTGTTCAATCACGTAATATAAATGCTGCTAGAACACCAGTCTCCTCAGACGTAGGCAGGGCAAACAATCACCTGAGATGGCAGGACCACCAATCACCTGAGATGTAGGCAGGGCCACCAATCACCTGAGATGTAGGCAGGGCTCCCTCCTCCTGTGCCTTGGCTGTGGCTCTTTAAACTCCCTCTAGTTACACTGGATGGTTGCTCATAAACATCACATACTCCAGTGAATTAAGAGTCTTTTTTTACCTTTCTCAACTCAAGATTACATTTATTTTCACTACTCTGCCAGTAAGTCTTTCATTAACTCATATTTGGGTGCAAAAGGGTTGTGAAGGTCAAATGTTGCTCATCCATAATATTAATTTGCCTTCTTAATTTCTATATAATGTTATATCAGCAAATCCCCCTAATGTTTTTTGTTTGAATACTTAAGAAAGCTATTTCATTATTATTATTAGCAAACAAGCTGATCACAAAGGAGTTTTAGTTTATATTAGCTTTTCCATACCTGTGTAAAGTACATTATGTTTGTGTGTTATGGAGTTTTCATGTAAAGTATTAATCTGAAATAAAAGCCACATCTCTTCATACCACAGTGGTCAAGGCACTTGCTATTTTAACATTTAAATTACTGCATTTTGTATACCCTTAATAAAGATTCACTTAATATCAAACCACTAACAATAATATTATAGGTGAGATTGTGCTCACTGACTCTGATTTATGCCACTCAGCTCTGGTTGTTCAATCCTGATCTTGGATCACTGTCTTTGTGGAGCTTGCATGGACTCCCTTTGTCAGCATGAGCTTATTTTAGGTGCTCTGGTTTCCTCCCACTTCCTAAACATATGTTAAAGGATTTGTTATTCTAAAGTGCCCACATATGTAATATTTCACATTGTCCTTGTAACCCAGGTCAAGAATGATAAAAGATGTATTATGACCAGTTCACCTACCTTGTTAGAAAGTGAATAAATTAGATTAAAACAAATTTGATAGGTAAACTGTCCTCTAAGTCTGTAACATGAATGTGTAATAAACCTCTCTTCTCATTAGTTTTGATCAAGTAGAAAATGTTATCTTTCCCACATCATTGTTCATTTAGAAAGATGTAACTCTGCAGCAGTCTGATTGACTGAAGCTGGCTCCTAAGAAAGTCACCATCTCTCTTTCCTCATAAAATAAAATTCTGAACATTTGTTACTTACCAGTGTATCCTGACTAAATCATTTTAACCATCACAACAACCCAAATCGACATGTGATACAGTCCCACTGTACCTTATTATTGAAACTTAATGATATAAAATTAGCGAAGGTATTAGACTCCAGCATCAGTCATTATCACAAAATGTCACACTACTAAGAATAGTTTCATTGTATTGTTTTAAAGCTTATAACTTACACTCTAACATGAATAAATACTTAAAGGCAATGTCTTCCACTTTTTTATTCCTAGCTGTGTGTCATCACCCTTAGTTTCTTAAGCACTGTTTTACAAATAAAAGGAATTAGACAGGCATGCAAATGAGTCTCCACAAGCAACAACATTCAAGGAGAATGCAAGCAAAGTATTGGCTTATTTTCTTTTTTCACGATTTTGGTTGACTCGTGCTTGCAGTTCTATCTGGAAATGGTTCATAGTGATGACAGACTAGAGAGTGTGTTACATGATCAGAAATACCAGAGGTTAACATTATATGAAACATTTACTTAAGAAAACTCAAAACTTAAAAATTAATAATGGCATACCTCTCAACCTCCTAGAGCAAGAAATCTGGACAAAGCCACAAAAAAGCGGGAAGGGGGCAGCAAGGGCCCAAAAATAAGGACACTTTTTAAATATTGCTCTTACAAATTTAGAAAGTTGATAGAATGACATGTTTTGCATTAGCATGCATTTTCTGAAGGATATGAAGTCTGAAAATCAAATGTATGCCATTATTTTCTGACTTCAGCCCTTAAAACTTGCCAGTAATTTGCCAAAAAATACAATTGTATGAGAAATGGATCAAAATATGAGTAATAAATTAGGACATTCTGTGAAAAGCTAAACAGCTGAGAGTTATGAATAATGGCCTGTCCGTTAATTACATCTACATCATCTAATTAATAATCTAATTAATATAATCCTAGCTTCTTTCAGCTTTGAAAATGATAGACTCCTAAATGCATATTGATCATTTCATCAGCTGTATTTATGATAGAAATGATATAACTATTCAAAAGTTAAAAGTCTGATACCCCATTTACAAAAATAACAAACCATTCCAACATACAAAAATATTATGAACACCTAGCTCATCAGCCTTGTGTAGGGTATTTAAACAATAGCAAAAAAAAAGCAGCATTTAAAGGAAAATCCATGCAAGCAGACTGCCAATATGTGAGAAACACTAATTAAACATTTGTTCAATAGTGATCAATAAATAATTAAACAAGCATTTCCAGTCAAGGGAAAAGTTTAGCCCTGAGAAGACTATGACATTTTAAAGTAAGAAGAGTTTGTTTTGCCTTAACAACAAACATATGTCATAGTAAGTCTTTCACATGCCAGAATTTCCTCAAGAACAACATATATATTTTTATATTATTAGGATATGAATTGAGTTTTCAAGTTCATCCTGATAAGGTTCAATAATGTGGTTCATATATATGGTTTGTTATAAGGAAATACTACAATACAGGTCACTTGTATTGTGACATACAAAAAGGTAACAATTCTATTAAAATATAAATGATTAATTATAAAATCTTAAAAGATTATACTTACATGAAAGAAAATGAGCACAGGGCCAGTGCACCTTGTGGTTAATGATCTAGACATTTGAAATAAGAACTTCCTAATGACTGTGGACTACATTGTCAGCAATGCTTTTCCTTTTTCACAGGAAATCATACGGAAATTGCAGACTCACTGGTGCACATTTCTTATCATTCCTTTCTTGTGAGTTTACAAAAACCTATTACACAAAGTAATGAACTTTTGCCCTGGAAAAGGCAGATGAAGATGAGCATCCTCCTTTCTTTAAATTATTGATGTATGCTGTTAATGTGGTCAGCTTTTATATGCATTAAACAGCTCCAGGTTCTATGAATGAGTTAAGCAAGCCTGAATGTAAAAACATACTTCCAAATTAGGAATAGTTATTTAGATAATATTATGAAGAAGCAAATCAGGCTTGAAAATATGGATAGTCTTCCAAAATCGGTGCAGTACAGAGAACTAATGGTAATTATTCAAATTAAGTCATAGTTCTCTGATGGGGCAATTCTTTGAATGTGCTCCTTTTCTGCTTAGGAGGTACAGCATAAGGGAGTGCATAAAATAAGAGTTGCCCCTTGCACTGAAATTTGAATAGCTTGCCCCCCCCCCCCACCAAATTCAGTTAGGGCAGTTTTCTTTGCTTTTTCCTCATCAAATTCATTGACATATCCCATTGATGGAACAGTGTCACATTGCAGAGAAATGGGCTCACTGGCAACTGACATATCTCTCACAGCCAATGTATCACTGTCCGAAAAAGTAAGATTCAGTGACAACTGCTTTATCCATCTTAATCTACAGACCACAATACAGATAAAAAGGACTAAGAGACAAATAATATATCTTATGGTGCAGTGAACGCACATCAATGAAAAATGTGCAACTATGATGTTTGCCATAATCTACAAGAGTGAAAAAAGATAGTGACAATTATCTGCCATAACCATTGGATCACTGGTCTGCATTTGACTAGATATTTCTACAGGGGTAATACAGAAAGTCATGCTACAAAATGCAGCACAGTTTTGCCTCAGCAGCATATAGGAATAAACTGCCCTCAACACCCTCAGGTGGTCAAGTTGTAGAGTTATCTCCCTACCTGACTCTGTTTGCATCACTATATGACCTCTGCTAACCAGAGATGATTGATAGCTTGAGGACACATATAATAATGCATGCAATCAAACTCATCACTTTTTCTGCAGCATTGGCAGTTATATTAGAAATATTTTTTATAAGAGGACAGGCTGTCTTGTACCTCTCATGTGGGAACGTTACTTTTTTGATTCCATTTATGATTCTCGTTTTGAAATTCCTCACTTAAATAGAAATGTCAAACACCATAATGCAATGCAACACCTGTTTCAATGTTCCTTCCAGATACTTGGACCTCAGACTACCCTTAACGTGCTAACTTGGAGTGTTGATCTCATTGCAGTTTGAAAAGAGCAGTATCAACATGAGTACCTGCTCCATTTGGTTACAGTGCTTAAACAACTGCAAACTGAGATTGTGTCATCCAAGGCAATGAGTATAAAATGACAGCACAGAAAGGTAAGGCAGCATCTCTGCAGAATGGTAACCCTTTGTTCAGATTCGGCTGGAGTCATTCAAAGACATATCCTAGCCAGGCAATAAGCATTTATTCCATCAAGTTCAATGATGCCTCTGTGACTTATGTGCATGGAGTATGCATTCATACTAGATACTTCCTCTGGCTTTTATTAGAAATGATGCACAATCCACAGATGTATGAGTAAAATGACAATACCTTATTGTCTGGATGTCAGTTTCAGCCCCAATGCCTCATTGGCAGCCTCCCCTATTTAGATTCCACCTATAGCTTCTACCAGAGATACATATTTTTTAAGATGTCAAATGAAAACCCTTTCTTGGATCCACCACAACCCTAATGGTGTGTTGTATAATGGCTTAAAATCCAGGTCCCTTCCCTGAACACAGCTTTGCTCTACAGAATGGGCATCCCCAAGCATTTACACCTGGATGGCAATACCATGCCAGCAGTAAAGTACAAAGCCACATGTCTAGGCTCCCTTGGACAACACTCCTGATGTAGACTCTTAAGATGCACAGTACAAACGTGTTGAGCACCATACCTCACCACATTGTTGCCCCATCTGCCGCTATACTTGTAGGCATTCCATATGATACTTCTGGGGATAATGTATTTATCTGATCATTAATACCATTCATTGTTCATTATGGTACATTAAATGCTTCCTGCCAGGCATTTAACTCTATTTCTGAATCATAGGACTGTTACAAATGAAACCGAGAACACCTACTTAATTACCTAGGCCTATGGTAGGAAACAATCTCTGAAATTTTGCCAAAGGCTGCTACAGTGTTTATAAAGAAAAATAGACTAAAAGATTTTTTTGAAAAGACAATAATCTTTAGGGAACTACAGTATATAAAGGCAGTGAGAATATGACAGCTATGTTTGGATTTGGACAAACTATTTGAGACTGGTTTTAAAAAGTAAACAACCTACGAAAGAAGTGGAAAGATGTTTTTGATACACTTCCTATAGTTATCTTGGAGGCCTATAATTTACAAGATAACTTATCAAAGTTATAAGTACTGGAAATGTCCTTAGTCACACAGTGTAAGATGTGCATGATACTGTCTGATTTAAGATGTGATTGTTTTCCATGTACAGCACTAACAGTTCCACACAAATCTTTGTACATAGTTTTGAAATAACATAATTTTAAGTGGCAATATTCTACTTCTAAAGAATAAACTTGAATATATTCGACCACTCATGTAAAATGAGAGCCATTTGAATGTCTGGGAGTTGTAAATGTAAATCCTGAAGCAGCAAGACTTAACTTATGAAACTAGGAAAGAGATGCGCGAGTCCAAACCTAATGCACACTGATGTTTGAGTTAGTATATACAAGTACAAAAGTATGAGGATGCAGCCATCCCCATCAATGGATGCCAAGGCCAATGGTATGCTTTGACATGTGTGTTCTCCATCTGAAGCACTCTTTTATTTATTTATTTATTTCACTGTTTTGAGACTTGCACTTATATCTCTCAAAATTATAGAGTATAAACTTCATATGCTAAAGTTTAGAGTTATAAAAGAACCATCTTTTATGCATCAACATGATGCCTTCTAAGGATGTTAATGACAGATATACAGACGGCATAGGATTAAGCACCAAGTGTTTTTTTTACATTTCTTCCTCTTGTAGTTATTCAACTCAAAAAACTGTGGATGGTTGAGTTACTCTCTACTGGGCCCAGTAGTATAGTGTGTTTATCTTCTACTCCTAAATGGATTTTAAACTACTCTAATTAACCTTGTTTGTTTTGGAATCCTCCTCTACATTTTCCACTATTTCCAGGGTAATGCATTTTTCTTTTGGAAAAGTATCCATTTGTCCTGTAAAGCCATGTCCTTTTAAATATCTGAGATTTCTATTTTCTCGCTAGAGCCATAATTGCAATGTGAAAAATGGTCAGCTGCCCAGATCACAAGCTATTAGGGAGCTACAGTACAGAATCTGTATCAAATGGTAATTTGATTTCCAAAAAGAATACCAATAGTAGATTTGTCATTTGTTTTTAGGAGTTCAGGGCGTTGACAACTGTATCATAGAACTTGCTACAGTTACACTGTTGTATTTTATTTTTTTTTTTGGAGTGAAGAGGGCATCAGTTTGGGAGAATTGCTGGATGAATTACAGTATCTCTTACAACACCTTTGTCATTTCGGTCTTCCTCACCTCCCACCTAATTGCACATCTTTTTCTATAATTTATCTAAATTAAAATGAAATTACAATATTAAATAAAAACTAAAATTAAATTTCCAATCCTTTTCTTATTTTCCTACTTTATTAAATTAAAACTAAAATTAAATTTCCAATCCTTTTCTTATTTTCCCCCTTTACACAGTAGAGGGCAAAGATTTATATCTCAGATGCTGTCATGCTTTCTTCCTGCTAATAATGCATCTTCATAGTGTATTGGATCCTTCACCTTTTTCATATATGCTGGACAGTATATCTGTCACTTTCAATCCCATAATTACTACTTTTCCACACTGCACTTATTCACTGATTATTCCTGTCTGCATCCTTCAAAGTCTCCCTTCTCTTTTTTTTATATTCCATCTTCCCTCCTTACTCATCTTACTGCTTTCCTTTCTGTTTTTCTTTCCAGCACCTAACTTCAGACTAACCGTTATCCATCCTCCACATTATTACTATACACTTCTTCCCATAATGCTATTGGCTGAATCCATATCAATCTCACATCTGGGTAGAAAGACAACTTGAGCATATTAACTGCTTCTCCTGTTTCATATTTCTAGCAACCTGCTGAATGATCCCAACACTCCAGTCAAAATATTTCTAGATTCCCATACTATCATGTCATCAATTGTTGCTGCTTTTGCAAGTCTTCTCATTCTTATCTGCATACCCATTGCAGAAATTGATTACCTAGTATATTACATTTTTTTTCCTTCTGTTAAGATAGAACAGTTGGATAAAGGGGAAAAGACAGACAAGAGAAATACAAAAGGAAAACAACAAAAGGATTGAGCTGGAGAAGGTGAGAAAGGATAGGCATTTTATTGGTGGGGACTAACCACTTACAAAAGCTGTAAGAATGACAGCTTGACAGATTGAAATCTGTAGTAACAATTATTTAATTTAATTTTATTTCTATTTTCCATACGTATCACATATTTTTTTCTTGATGCAAACTCACATTTATGGGGTTGAGTAACTAATCCCTCCAACTTCTGCTAATTCCTTTCCCTGGTATATTCAACCTCCTTAGCAGTGGAAATATGAATAAATAAGAGTGGAAAAAATGAGTTAATAAACTTAATAAACTTGAGTGCAAGTGTGTGTGTGTGTGTGTGTGTGTGTGTGTGTGTGTGTGTGTGTGTGTGTGTGTGTGTGTGTGTGTGTGTGTGTGTGTGTGTGTGTATGTGTGTATGTGTGCGTGACTGTGTGGACTGCAATATCTAATATTTCTAACAAGTTTCCCCATGCAGGTTTAGATATGCAAACACCATCCACCTCCCCATCACCTTCAGTTGCATTTTGTCCTTTACTTCATAATGCTATTGGGAAATACAACACATAACTCTACAATTGTAAGTAAATGATGGAATGCTGTGCAAATGAAAATAAATTATTACGGTCAGTACTGAATATCTGCAGTTAATGCACTCATAGGCACCAAATATCTTTGCCAAGGGGGTGTGGGATGAGTGATGCTTTGCTCTACATACTGATAAAAAGTTAGCTGTAATGGCAACCTTAGCATATAGTCAATTTTAAGGAAAGATGAGTCTTGCAGAATTTACTTTGCCTTTAAATAACTCTTATATGTTTAGTCTAAGCAGAAGAGAATCATTGCCATTATGTCTTACCTTCTTATGTGTGTACCTTGTATTGTTATTACTTATATGATATTGCAATGACATTTTTATTATCAACATGAACACATATTAAATATTATCAAGGTCTAAAAAATTGCAGTTTCCACCTATATAAAGCTAATTTATAATATATAGTTCAATAACTTCAGCCCCTTCCTCCTATACTGGTAGTAGTACATTTGAATGAAGCATTTGCAGAATTGGAAGAATGTTCTGGGAATCTTTAATATGTTATCAATAACATATCATGTCTCAGAGAAATGTATTGCAATGGTGCTTGGTAGTGTAATATACAATTAAAAAAACATTTTAAAATATACTTCTTACTAAAAATTTACCAGACAAATTTAGTTATAACAATATTAATCTAGCACAAGTAGCAGCAGCAACAACATACAGTGTTCTTACTGAAGTGAAATGTATAACAAAATGCTACCAAATGGTATAATTTATAATATAAATGAAAAAGAAAGGTAGAAGTAGTTCAAAACTATAAATTGTACACCGAACTTTCCAAACTTTTCCAATGCCTATGACTATGAATCTGTGTGCGTAACACCCTTATATAATTAAAGTACTTTCTCTAAGCTCTGCAGAATTAATATTTCCCTTTCTCTCTATTTATATAGACTGTGTGTGTGTGTGTGTGTGTGTGTGTGTGTGTGTGTGTGTGTGTGTGTGTGTGTGTGTGTGTGTGTGTGTGTATGTATGTATGTGTGTGTGTGTGTGTGTGTGTGTGTGTGTGTGTGTGTGTGTGTGTGTGTATATATATATATATATATATATATTAATATATATATATATATATATATATATATATATATATATATATATATATATATAATCCCCCGGATTCTCAAAAGCCTGCACGGAGTGCAAGATGAGTGCAGTAGCTCATGCAGGCAATATGTCTGCTGTGTGATCCAGGAACAGCCGGCAGGGACGTGCACGAGAGCTCCAGCACTAAACTTGCATGGACTAAGCCCTGGTATGCAAATCACCTTATTTGCTGGAGAAATCCATGCAAATGAGGTGATATTGCAATCCAGGAATCTTGCAATAGTCCGTGCAAGACAAGTGCAATCTGAAAAAATGTACTCGGTTACTAATCGAGTACATTTCTGCAAATTCCAAAACGGAGTTATGACAGCTCCAAATAAAGGCTGCATATTATTGACGAAGCATTCCAGTAGCCCAGTAGCAGGCCATTGGCATTGCACACTGTTTAAAAAATAAATAAAACAACTTTAATTTTATTTTCGCCGATCACGGCTGTTTAAGCATAGGGCAGTGAAGAGCAAATGGGATTGGGGGGGAAAATAATAAAATAAACTGAAAATGAGCATTCTAACAAATGTCAGTATTCTGCCATGCAAGTCAATGGCAGGCAAAAGACAACTTGGCCAGTGGGTAGTGGTTGCTAAGAGGGGAGGCTCAGTGTGGGACATACAACTATGCATTAGTAGGCAATCCTATGCAAATGAGGGAAAGATTAGTGAATCCCACATTTTCACAGGGTGTGTGGCAGGTCCCAAGAGTGTAAGAGTATAAATAGCTGGGTGCAAGGCTAGGATATAGGTGACATCATGGGGGTGCGTGTCAGGCATACTGTAAACGGACTGGAGACCTGTGGCTCGAGATTCCTCCTAGGTTAGCACAGCTAAGCTAGGGGTGTGTCTAAACCTGCCAAGCACACTTTACAAAGTGTAAGCGGGTGTGCGCACCGCACACCAGGTTTTACAGGAAGAAAAAGGAAGATAAACCAGGAAAAAGCAGCAATGTGCACATATGAGTACTCTGTCTGTACGGCGTGCACACGGGTTTAAACAGGGAGGCAATGGGAAGGGAAAACAGCAGTAGGAAGGTAATCAAGGAGAACTAGCTTAGCTGACAGGTGAAATGTATCAGAATCAGCCAATTACACAGGCAGCAATACAGCCCAGCCCAGCACATCACTATACACTATAAACTATACAAACATCTTTCCCCCTTGTTTTTCACAAAATCTCTGCACCACCGGTGTATACAGACTGGGAAATTTTACAAAACGAAAGCAAGAGAAAAAATGTTAGGGGCTGCTTTTGCTATCATAAACCAGCATGTGCAAGAGGCTGAGGGTGATGAGGATGTGAATGCTGCTGAGCAACCCACAGTGAGGAGATGGAGAAGAGTGTACAGACCCAGGATAACCTACCGAGGGCTACATAAGCTGGAGATAGTGGAGCGCTATAGGCTGGACAGGAACCTCCTACAGCAAATTGTTGAGCTGTGCCGGCCATGCCTCACACACAGAACTAACAGAGGGGAACCCATCCCAGTGGATACCAAGGTATGTGTAGGCCTAAGAATACTAGCTACAGGTACCTTCCAAAGGCCAACTTGGGATATGATGGGGATTTCACAGGCATCAGCATCCAGGGTACTCCACCAGTTCCTGGATGCCATGTCAGCACATGTCGGTGAGCATGTATACTTCCCCATCACCCATGAGGTGTTGGCCAGCAATATGCATCTCTTCCGCCAAATAGTAGAATACCCTGAGGTAGTGCGTGCAATAGACTGCACGCACATGTGCATTAAAGCACCACCAGGTGAGCAGGGTAGGGTCTACATCAACCACAAGGGCTTCCCCTCCATCAACTGCCAGGTTGAGTGTGATGCCAGGGCATAATAATGAATGTGTGTGCTGGCTGCCCTGGAAGCTACCATGATTCCCACATCTGGCATCTGACACAGCTGTACCAGACATTTGCCAATGGGGACATCCCACACGGTCACCTAGTGGGGGATGCTGGATACGCACTGGAGCCATGGCTGATGACACCCATCAGAAATGCACACACACCCGAACAAGAACTCCATAATGACGGACACGCACAAACATGAATCATAATAGAGCATGTGTTTGGGATGCTCAAGTCATGGTTCCAGTGCCTGGACACATCAGGTGGAGCCTTGCAGTACTCACCAACTACATGTACCCAAAATGTCCTTGTATGTGCCATGCTACACAATATGATCCTGTGGAAACAGCTGCAGCAGGAACAGCATGGGGCAGGGCCACACAGCCCCCCACCAGTGCCAAGGCCTGCACAGGTGCAGAGTGACTTGGAGGAGGAACAACCTGAGCCTTCCCCAGTAGGCAGAAGGTGGTGTGTTCAGTAAGCCCTGGCCTTGGCAAAGAGGCAACACATAGCACATGCACTGACACAGTAGGGACCCAGGGAATGACACCTCTCTCTGACTCGCACATTCAGTAAAAGGGATGCCAAACATAACACTACCTGTGCTCAACCATGTATAGGGAGTGTACTATGTGCATCTGACATAGGCAGCCCTGCATCACCACCCTCAATACTGGGACACCCACAAGGTAAGTGACTCACACATGCCAGTCGGGGGGTGGCACATACCCAACAACAGTCATAGCCAGCAGGATAGGTGTAGACAAACACAAACAAATGCTGTACTATGGCCTCTGAATGAGCCCCATGGGTAACCCCTATCCCAGCTCTAAACAGACAGACTACAGCAGGCCAGCCAGTTGGATGTTAGTTGTGAAGGCTAGGAAGTCAGAAACTAATATGTAGGTAGTGAAAGCTACAATCTGTAGTACACTGGTATGCCTTTAGCCAGCATGACAGGCATGACTATAGACTGAAATGGTGTACCTGACATACCAGTAGAGTCCTAGCAACTGTGTAAAAGTGTAAGGTGTGCTCCACCATCCCATGTACACTTATAATAACAGTCAGGTGTGCCCCCCACCCCTGTGTAGAAATGTAGAAACAGTTTGGTGTCCCCCCCACTAAGCAGAAATGTAGCAACAGTCAATGCCAAATAACTGATATATACCCTGAAGATACAGCATTCTACCTGTCGGTGTACAACACAAAGGTTAGCACCGCAGTACACACCACCTGGACTTGATCCTCACATGCAAGATAGATGGCCATACTAGGCATGCTCACAAATTTAGAGGAATGAATGCAATGTCAGTCAACAACATACTGAAAGCCCATACTGGGCATGCTCAGACACTTAAACACAAGAAGGCCATGTCAGCAAACAACAGTGGACCAGACATATCTGACATTTGCCGTTCTCAGTGCAGACATGTCAGTATGCACCACTCCTACCTTGCACACACAGTGGATAGGAATACAGACATATATGTAAGGACAAACCATTATAATAAGCCAAAGGGAGACAGACATAGATGCGTTGAAGAGGGTGACTGTGACAAGGAGACATCTGGGCCTGTCCCAACCAGCACACAGCCAAAGGGCCCCAAACACATGAGGTGCAAGTGTCACTCACTGCAGATACTAGCCACCAGTATCTGTCAGCATGATGCCGTGTTGCACGTGCCAGCTGTGCAACATGACTGTTCAAGGAAGATGTCACCTAGTAGCTGTATACACGTACCTGTGGCATATGACTCTGTGTGTGCCAGCATGTGGCATGTCAACTCCTACATGTATGGCTTACGGCCCATGCACACACCGCCCTCCCCATAGCAGTATCATGACAAGCATGCTGAGGTCATCCAATGTGAAATACACCTTTGGTAGAGCTGTAGCTCAGTAATCCCCATGGAGCATCTCATAACTGTGTACTGCTGTACTGATAAACTAATTAGGTAGTAGTTCTAACCCCAGACTTGGCAACTGTGGCTAACCCCAGGCTTGGCAACTGTGTGAGTGTGTGTATGTGTGAGTGTCTCGGTCACTGCCTGTGTAAAGAGAAATGCTTTCTAGGCTACTCACACTCAGTACAGTTCATATACACAACATTGGCAAGGCTGCTGATGTCACTCACCTAGAAATACACCTCTGAGGAAATTATAGCCCAGCAATCTCTGCAGCGCACCTTGAAACTGCGTACTGCTGTAGTGTGATAAAGTAGTGGAGTAGGTGTTCTAATCCCATACCTGGCAACTGTGTGTGTGTCTGACTGAGTAGAGAGCAATGCTTTTTAGGCCACTGACATCCCGTACAATACATATACCCAACTTTGGCAAGGCTGTTGATGTCGCTCACCTGGAAATACAAGTCTGGGAAGCTAATACCCCAGTAATCCCTGTAGCGCATCCTGTCACTTCATACTGCTGTAGTGTGATTTAGAACTGTGGTAGTGTTTCATCTCCACCCATGGCAGTTCTGGATGTTTTGTGTGTGTTGCAATGTCTGTGTATGGAGCAATGCATCATAAGCTACTCACTCGCAGTACATTACAAATGCCCTACATTGCCAATCCTGCTGATGTCATTACTGTGAAGTAAAACTTTGGGGAGAAAGTTCTTTAGTAATCCCTGTGATGCGGCCTTTAACAGCTCTATGGTGTACTGTGATATAGACCTCGTTCAGGGGTTATATGCCCTCACATGTCACTTGTGGATGTCTTGTGTGTGTCTCACTATCTGTGTAGGGAGCAATGCATTGTAGGCTAGTCACTTGTAGTACAGTTGAAATGCCCTACTTTGGTAAACCTGCTGATGTCATTCAATGTGAAATATACCTTTGGGGAAGGATGTGTCTATCAATCTCTGTGGTGTGTCCCATAACAGCTCTATGCTATAGTGTGATATAGACCTCAGTCAGGGGTTCTAAGCCCACATATATCAGTTATGGAAATTTTGTGTGTGTCTCACTGTCTGTGTAGGGAGCAATGCATTTTAAGCTAGTCACTTGCAGTACAGTTGAAATGCCCTACTTTGGTAATCCTGCTGATGTCATTCACTATGAAATACACCTTTGGGGAAATAGTACTCCAGTAATGTCCATGACGCATACTATAACTGCATAGTGCTGTAGTGTAATAAAGTAGTTAGGTAGGGGTTCTACTCCCAGTGTGTGTGTGTGTGTGTGTGTGTGTGTGTGTGTGTGTGTGTGTGTGTGTGTGTGTGTGTGTGTGTGTGTGTGTGTGTGTGTGTGTGTGGTGTGGCTAATTTATGGTGGCCCTACTATATATCACAATGTCAACCATACAGGGATAACAGATGTAAATTAGCTGTGAGGCTGGGGTGCAAAGCCATACCCATACATGTGACATCAAGGCCAGACAATCCAAGTTAGTAACCCCACTATTACCCAGACAACACACTCAACCCATGTGCCTGTCAGCCTGGGATGACATGCTCGACAAGCCACGATGCTTCGCTAGGGACGGCTTGCACCTGTCACCCCTGGGCTTTTGGATATTGGCAAAGGCTCTTGCTACCCCCATAGTGCCTTTTTTAGGCAAGGCTCAAAAGACAAACCCACCTCCATAGGTATCACAAGGGATAAGAAACTAAGAGTAATGCTACTCAATGCCAGAAGTCTAAACCTCAAGATGCATGCACTCGGAACTCTCCTTAGCATGGAGAACATCAATATCTGTGCAGTAACAGAAACCTGGTTCAAGGCTCTCCAGAGCACCCCAGCACTACCAGGTTATACCTCATACCATGCTTTTCAGCCCCAAAACTTGGACCAAACCACAAAAGGAGGGGGAGTATCAATATTCGTCAAAGATACCCACACCTCCAGGTTGGTGGCACAGCACGAAGCATCAGAGACAATCCATGTGCAACTAACAGTGGGTAAAACTGCCTTCCAGTTTATAGCCTGCTACAGACCACCCTCTCAAACCCAGGAACCCCACTCGGCCTTCCTGAGAACACTGGAAAATATGAAGGTCTCTCCAAACACCATTATATTGGGTGACTTCAACTACCCAACCATAGACTAGGAGCACTACTCTAGCTCCAACACCCTAGCCCAAAGGTTCCTAGAATTTATAAACTCAAATACTATGGAACAACTTGTTACCACTCCCACAAGAGGGGAAAACATACTGGACCTGATCATCACCAACATGGGGACTCTATGCTCCAGACCAGAAGTGTATCCCTCACTGGTAAGATCAGACCATAAACTAATCTCACTGGATATTCACATCCCGACCCCACCCCATGCCCAGAAAACCACAGTGAAAAACTTCTCTAAAGCAAATTTCACACTCCTCAAAACTGAGGTGGAATCATTCAAAGCCGCCGGGCCTCTGGATAATATGGCCCAGACCACAAAATCCTTTATAAACGCATTCTATGAACACCTTCAGGAATGCATGGATCATGCAATCCCAAATAAAACCAAGACCCAATCCTCCAAAGGCAGATGTCCTGTCTGGTGGACCCCAGCCATAAACAAACTATACAATAGAAGGAGGAAGCTACTACATGACAGAGCAAAATCCCAAAAAGGGAAGGCATCTCTGATCAGTATTAGCAAAAAACTACGGGCACTCATAAAATCGTCTAAGCCCAGCTTCGAGAGAAAAATTGCACAGGACACTAAGGATAATCACAAGGCTTTCTTCAGTTATGTTAGGAACCTGGGTGGGAATTCGCAGATATGCTCAGAATTAGTCCAAAATGACAAAAAATACACCGAACCCACAGACATTGTCAACATCCTAGCTGACAGGTTCAGCGCAAACTTCTCCCCCCCACATCCCCACCAAAAGGGCTAATATCTATCCCAGCAGAGTGCTGCTACCCTGACATCTCAGATGCTCAGGTAAGAGCTGCCCTCTCCAAAGCAAGAAACACAGCATCAATGGGACCAGACGGTGTGCCGGGCTGCATCCTACATGAACTCCAAGAAGAGCTAAACCCAAACCTAAAACTACTGTTCAATCTCAGCCTTATTACAGGATATGTACCCAAAGAGTGGCGTACAGCAACAGTGGTCCCTCTCCACAAAGGTGGTGCCTCAACGGTTCCTGGAAACTATCGCCCCATAAGTCTCACTAGCTTGGTCTGCAAAGCTATGGAAAGGATCATCATGGACCTTATAAATAAAGATATTGGGGACCTACAGACACTGGATCCTACCCAGTTTGGCTTTGTTAAGGGCAGATCCTGCCTCTTAAACCTGGTCGATTTCTTTGAAACAGTCAGCAAGGCCATTGACAAGGGGAAGGTGGTCCACACAGCCTACCTGGACCTCGCAAAGCCTTCGACACACCCCACTGGCATTATAGATAAGCTCACCAGCTTAAATATAAACCCCTATGTCACTAGATGGGTTGTAAACTGGCTCAAGGACAGAACCCACATGGTTAGAATAGCTGGAGCCATGTCAGACTCCAAACCAGTTACAAGTGGCATCCCACAAGGCTCAGTCTTGGGACCTTTCTTGTTCGGTATATATTTCCCAGAGGTATAGGCCAACATGGAAGGACTGTGGCTGACCAAGTTCGCAGATGACTGCAAACTGGGCACCATAATAGACTCTCCAGCTGACACAAGCATCCTCCAAATGGGCCTCATAGAAACAGACAACTGGTGTCAGAGCCATGGCCTCAAGCTAAACGCCAAAAAGTGTATAGTCATCCCCTTTGGCAAAAACAGTGCACAAATTACCACATAGGTGGTAATCCATTAAGTACAGAAGAAGTAATTAGGGACCTGGGGACCCAAGTTGATAGCAATCTCTCATTTGACAACCACGTGGCCAAAGTGGTTAGAAAAACATTTTATATAGCCAACCTGATCATGAAGGGATTCACATCTAGATCAGGGGAGGTCATCGTGCCTCTTTACTCATCCCTCATCAGGCCCATAATTGAGTACAATGCCCCTTTTGGGATGTACCTTACCAGACACCTGCAGCAACTGGAAAGACCCCAAAAGTACCTCAGCAAGAGGATCAAGGGGCTAAAACAGATGCCATATGCTGCCCGGTTAAAGAAACTCCAGCTCTACTCAGTGGCATACCGCCTGCTCAGAGGCAATCTGTGCCTGACGTATAAAGCCATGTCCAACCCAGAATTAATGGACATGCTGCACCTCAGAAAATCCAAATCCCATCGAGCTACGCGCTCGAGGGACTTAAACCTCAGCACTGAAATAAATAGGACATGCTGGAGGGACAGATTCATAACCCAGAGGATCCCTTCACTCTGGAATAAAATCCCAGTCCAGGTTAGGCAGAGTCCCTCATTGACTCTCTTCAAGAGGAATCTTGATGAGTGGATGGGAGATCGTAGGTTTACCCCGGGTATCACTCCTGTGTCACTGTTAGACAGAAGCACAGTATACTAACCTTGAAAAAGGGCATAGCAAAATTAATTTAAAATGGGTAAAAGCCATACACACTCTGGCTAGGCTTATAAATGCCCTAGGGCAGATAGCCTAGTATGAACCTATGAACCTATGAACCTATGTGTCATATGAGCACAAATGCTTAGGCAGCAGCCAATATGTGTGTAGTACACTGCATATTGGCCACTGATAGTAGCTATGCAGTGATAGCAGTGGGCTACAGAGACCATGTCACCCTGCCCATCTGTCCAATATGCACGTGCATGCAGACAGTGCACCTTTACTATGTTCCTCATTGGACACCTGCACCACCTGTGGTGCTTCACATGTGACTCATAATGGACATACCATGCCTGACAACATGTACTGTATGGACAGATGACATTGACATCAGAAAATGCTGCTGGCATGCCATCAATGTAGGTGAAGGGTAAACCTGCTGCCCATTACCAGTTTTTCCCACAGGTGGCAAGACAGGGATATCTGATGATAATCTGTGTTCACAGCATGGGTCAAGACATCCCAGGTACAGTTCCACATGTCACTGTACATGCATGTCCCGACAACATCCATGTCATGGATGAAGGAACACATACATAGCATGTGGTGTGTTGCATTGGCCACACACAATAGTCACTCATGTGACTGGATGGGGGATGCAATACCCACCTGTGTGGGGAAATGCAGTAATTACAGGCCTGAGCCACAATGCAGACCATTGTCATGTGGCCTGATGCCAAGGTATACCTATCGCCTGCCCTTGTACAGACTGCTGGCACAGTTGACCACTACATACCCATGTAGACCCGCACCCATGCATGTCAGAACTGGCACCCTGTGTGTTCCTGTGTGTTGTATGGTGCATATGTCCACATCCACACTCACTACAACCCCCACAGGGCATACTGAAGCATGCTGTCTGATGTCTGACATCTCCTCAAACTCTTTGCCCATACGGCCTTCGTATGACCCATGTGGTGTATGTGATATCTGCACACTGATGTGTTGTGGCAATCCCACTAGTGATGAGTTGCACTCCTGGCCCAGTCAAGTGTCTCAATGTGTGTGCATCCCCATGTGAGTTTGCCTGTGTTGACACTGACACCTGTTCATGCAGACAGGCATGTGTATGACACCTGCCGTATATCTACTGTATCCCTGTTGCAGATATCACTCACCCTCACATATATGTTCTGAGTGCTTCACATCAGGTAACCCATGCAGTGCATCCAATAGCTGCATCGAACTGTGAAGGCACTACATAGTTGTCGGGAGTTTGATACCCTGTGCTGGTAGGTGTGTGACACAAACATGCTTTAGTTTTACACTCTAACCCCTCCCTGACATGTATTTGCCTCTGTCTGCCTCCCCCACTCCCTCTGGTGGATGTGGAGACCCACACCTGCCTTGCTTGGGCAGCAGCATGTGTATTTTATGTGATGATCATGATCAGCTGATGGCCTTTGCATGAATTGTAGCCCTCCCATAGCTGATTGCATGTGGAACAGCTGTGGTAACAATCCCATAGCCAGTTGCATTGAAACACATTCCAATACCTAGGAACATCATGGTGGTGTTGGGCCTTTTCAGTCACTGTGAGCAGGAACTAGATCTGTTGTTTGGCAAACAGCATCTCAGATGGATTGGGGATTTACCTCTACTAACATACACTGTGGAAAGAGGGCAACAAACAGGAGAGGGGTGTGCCTGACCTGACTGCAGACTGTAAGTGCTGCTATACTGCTTTTGGAGTAATGTTGGTTTAACAGTGTTTGTCTGGATATGTCTGATGTACATGTAGTAATACCTGTCATGTCAGTTTCATGTATATGCGGTATCCTCATCTGCAGGGTCATCAGCAGACTAGGCAGTGTTGTGCCTATAGTTTCATGTGTTAGCCACAGTGCATCTCTCTGTGGAAAGCAGACAATAGTGTGAGGATTGGAGACTGTAGATGGTGAAGGCCATGACAGTTACTGACTTCATATCCCTCATAGGACATATGTTGCAACAAGCACCGTTACGATGGAAAATATACAAGGTTATCACAGCAACATGTCTATACTGGCCCTGTGTATGTACTGTCAGCCACACCACTGCCATCATTTATACATATGGCGTGCATGAAGTGGTGCATATGTGCTGTACGCCATCAATAGTCATCATATCTGATAACAAGCCAGTGATATATCAGAGTGCTACATATGTCATGTACAGTAGGGGTTATACTTCCTGACATAAGCAGGACATTCTGTGGATGTTTGTATAGTACTGAGGACTGTGTAGTGATGGTGAATGTCGGTAGTGTGTGTATTGTTAATATGTACTTTAGCCTGTGTGCAGACTGTGGTAGATGTAATTGTCCTAGCTCCCCTTCTATCAGATGTTACATGCTGCCCTACTGTATGGTACAGTTTTGCCATACATGTTTCAGGGCCAAACATACACATGTCCCATACCACAGACAGCCATCAGACCAAACTGTGTGGCAGCCCAGAATATGTAGGGACATCTGTGAGTGGCACATATGAGGATGGTGTAGAACACATAGTCCATATACTGTAATATTATGCTAACCTACCATATGTGGCTGTGGCTGTGTTCACATTGGTTGTGGTTTTGCACTGTGGCACAAGTGTATCCTACCCTGTGCTGTGACATGGCTTTTGAACCTGCTATATATGCAGGTACATGTGCATTCCACTGTACAAGATGTAAGCCAGTGTTGAGCCAGTCTGCCTGTAGCCTGCAGAGTGCATTGTTACATGCCTAGCAGCTTACTGTACTTAACCAGAGGGATGTCATGTACAGATACTTGCCAGATGTACTGCTGCTGGGCCTCCTCCCTTCGTCAAGTGTGTATGTCAGACAGAGCAGTGGGATGCTGTACAGATGTATGTCAATATCTAGTGGGTAGTATGTCTCCATGGCATCCCTGTACCAGCAGTCATTATGTGTCAGGCCAGACAGGAGTGTGTGAATCCAACACCTATGGTGCCAAATGTATATCAGTCATTATGTGTTATACCCATCTACATGGCTGTCTACATCCATATTGTCAGGCCTGGTACACATGTGGTTCACTAAGGGAATATGTGTATACCTCTGGACTGTACAGGGTGTATCCAAAGTTCCATATATAGTGGCCATTCTCTTTGCTGCAATCCACAAGGGTATTACATGCTAGCAGCGGTACTTTACAATGATTTCCACAGGATGTCTGTCAGTAGCCAATGGCACATATGTTGTTAGCAGATTTCAGCATCCACACAGACTATGTCTGTGAAGACAATCCCAATGACAGTAGCAACAGTCTAGTAATATACCTGCTATACATACCTGACATTCCCTTGCACTACTAATTTGGGACTGTAGGGGCTGGGATACGGCTACACTCCATGTCCAGAACATATGGTGGAAATATATGTACATATACCTATCCAGATAGCCATATATATATATATATATATATATATATATATATATATATATATATATATATATATATATATATTATATATAATGACACATGTGTACTACATTGAAATACCACTGTCATTGCAACCACCCACTATAAATCCCTACAGCACGTGGCCGTGGTCCCTTCACATTTCCTGTGTGATGGACATCTGTCCTGTGTGTGGGCATTAGTGATACAGGCAGCAGGTAGCAATACCTCTTACAGGAGAACATGCACACTCAGTGCTGACACATATTTGTAGTAGGTTCAGGAACTACAGACAGACTGTGGGAAGAGTTGTGTAATGCTTTGCATACTACTGGTGTTACAGGGTGTGTGTGTGTGTACATAGTAGTGTACCTTGGAATGTAGTCTGTCTGCAGAGGTCACTACTGTGGGTCTACCACTTGCTGGGCAGAGGGATGCCTATCATATGTTGTCCATCCACCACACAAGACCTATGTCAGATATGACACTGGCAGTGTGTGTGTGTTGTATGCTACCAGTATATGCCTACATCCATGTCTATATCTAACTTCAATTCCCTGACTAACGGTATGTTGCAGACTATCCAGTAACACCAGCACCTTGCTTAGTGTATGGCAACAGTGGTCCACATATGTGCCTGTGTTCCAGCCTCTGTCCCCCATCTACATACCAAGCTGTGCACATTTGTCATGCTGTTGGTGGTTGTTCTGTAGTGGGCTGTGAGCATATCACACTGCCATTGCTGCCATTAGTACACTGCTGTTGTCACCCCCGCACATACACTGGGGCTGGGGCCATATATGTGTGGGCATTGCCTACACAACACATGCATGCCCTTATGCACTCCAAAGACCAGTGTATGTAACAGTGGTATATGGCCCAGTATTAATGAGTGTACGGGGGTGCACCATGACTAACCTAGACTGTTACAACATTTGTGAGTACCTGGGATAAGCTGCCTTAAGGTATCTTGATGTACTTTACCATACAATCCAACTTGGCTAAATGCAAGCCTACTGCCTCCTGCCATACGGGATGTTCTGTTTGTCAGTGTGATTGTGTTGGTGTCAGGTATGCCTTTTTATGTGACAGATACATCCCATTGTGTTAACTGAAGTCTGTACCCCCTAGGGATTCTGTACAGAGTGTAGATAGAGGCTGCAGACCTATACATCTGCATTATGTACTGTTGATTGACTGGTATGCTGTGGACCAGTCTGTCATTACTGACGTACTTCTTGAAGGCCTCTGCCTGGACAGCAACATATGTCAACCTTTCCAGACTACTGTCTTAGTATAACTGTTTCACAGTTGTATTACACTGTTCATATGGATGTCAGTGTCTAAACAGCTATATGACATGGCATATACAACTGTCATAGTACAGAAATAAAACATTCACATTCATGCATACAAACCTGTGTGTGGTGTTATACCATTTGATATCTCTGTGGGTATATGTTGCAGGCTATGAATGTCATTCGTAATGGTGGCTCATACAGTTTCCAGTTGTTAAGGTGGTGACTGTAGGAATACTGGCTGCTCCATACGAATACTGGCTGCTCCATACTGTGTGCATGCACTACATATGTATATTCCTGTACAAATTGCTGTGTGTGTATGTGTAGTTACATATATATATATATATATATATATATATATATATATATATATATATATATGTAAAGATCTATATATCTGTAAAGATCTATATATATATATATATATATATATATATATATATATATATATATATATATATATATATTTATATGTATATATATACATACCCTGTATTTGCATATATACTGCGGTGGTGGTGCTGTGGTAGCGTTGTCGCCTCACAGTAAGATGTTGTCCTGTTCGATTCTCAGCTAGAGTGTCTTCTGTGTGGAGACATGCGTGAATGGGCGTGCCTTCATTGAAGGTTGTGCGTTAGGGCTGGCAACTCGGCATGTAAAAAATTACTGCCAATCATTAGCAGATCAGAGTTTCGCTGTGGTGACCCCTAACAGGGAAAAGCCAAAAGACACAACAACAACCTGTATTTGCATATATGTGTTTGTGTATATGTATCCTAGGAATGGCCATGTCATGTCAGGTCCTGGTTATGGGATGGTGCAACACTTGGTACTTTATTACAGTGGGGTTGTGCTTGGCTGGGGGGGTATACCTATTCATACCAGGCATATATTGTGTGAGGCCTCTCAACACCATTAATATTGCATGAGTTTTATTTCCCTATCATCTACAGATGTATGTCCGTATATACCTATGTATATAAATATATATATATATATATATATATATATATATATATATATATGTATATATATATATATATATATATATGTATATATATATATATATATATATATATATATATATATATACATAAGCTGACATATATATATATATATATATATAACCTGCCATATATGTTTAGACATGTGGATGTGGGCATATATATCTATAGATGTAGGCATTTGCATGTGTATATGTTCATATATATATATATATATATATATATATATATATATATATAGAGAGAGATAGATATATACATATATGTATATGTTGCACCTGTTTAGACATTAATATATTCACTCACACACATACATCTAAATGTTGGAATACATTCTCTGTACTGTTGAATGACTGGGCTGAATGACATGTTTGTGAATACATCAAGGATATGTATATCTGATATGGCTTAGTGGTAAATCACATTGGCTATGGTGTGCAGGTTCCTGGATTTGATACTAGTAGAGGATGCTTATTTTGTTACTGGGCAGGTCATGGGACATTGGCTACAGAGTGATTAAGGCACTTTTAAGCAGTTGTAAGCAGGTTTGCGTGAGTTTGAGCGATGGTAAGCACTGCCAACCTCCACTTACATTTTCTTGCAGTCAGTTAGCTTCAGCTTTCTCAACCTGTGTAGGCATGGCTTTCTCCCATGCAAACCTACTGCAGTGGTTCCACTCGAAGGTGGCGCAAGACCCACGGAGGAGGTGGTCCCAGGCTGGGCCCCAGATGTGCTGGTGCCCAGTGCCATGGCCAGCTGAGGTGGGATAGGTGGGTCCACTGGGAATGGCCTTCCCATACGAGCTGTGTTGTCACAGGTTTATGACAGATATGGGTTAGTAACAGTCAACAGCATTCAGGATTAGTTAGAACAGCATGCATAGGTATTCCCATTAACCCAACACACCAGAATTAACACAATTGCACAGCAAGCAGATCACATGCATATATGGACCAACAGTGGTCATTACAGGAGCATGCAGATTTCGGCAACAGGCCACCAATGTGGGTGTATTTTCACATGGCACATGCATAGAAACAAATGTGAATATTTATAAACCATTAGGACATATGTCCCAACAAAAGGTTGGAGAGTACACATACCAGTTGTGGAGTGTCATTGGGTTATTATGCACATATGGTAGGAGAGATAGAGAGTTCAATTAACAACTAATATATCCTTGTAGTTTTCACACCATTCTTAGTCACTGCAGTGGTCTTTCCCTTACATGTATTATTACACTACACAATGGCCTTATATTGTACACTGGTATGTTTATATATAATTATATATGTGACCTGTGTCTTACATACAGGCGTGACAGGCTGCTGATGTCAATGCAACATATGTTGAGAATTGCTGTCATACACTTTGGGTGAAGTGCTAGAATGACAGGTTTGTTTCCATATACAATCGCTGACTATGTACACATTTGAATATCAGTTATATGTGATTGACAGCTGCCTACAATTCTTGGAACATCACACTGGATTTTCAGGGAACAGGGTACCAAGCTGGTGATAAGGGCCATTTATCAGGACACGCTGGACAGATTGGAACAGTTGTAGGGTATGAATATGCATACAACTTTCAATTTGAACATTCTAGCAAATTCTGTACAGTTGGGTATAATTATACATACAGCTTTCTATCTGAACATTGTATCAAAATCTGTACAGTTGTGGGGTATGATTATGCATACAACTTAGTAGCACTCCCAGGATTCAAACTCCTTCTGTGTGTGACAAAATATTATAACTACCATCACAGTACACTGTGCTATTAGGAAATTGATGTACAGCTTTCAACTGTTTTCTAAGTCTCCCTAACTTGTACAATATAACTGACCTCTTGGTACTTCCAACATTGTTATGCAGGACTTCATGCCCATTTTATCTGCATACCGTGGTGTGGGTGACACACAAACCATCCATTCTCCAGTTGCTCTCCCAGCCAAAACACACCTTCAGACATTGCCCTCTCCCCAGCGTTAGGGACCCTACACTTATGTTGTCTCAAGCCATGTATCATCAGACTCTCCCAACCTTTTAGTCTTTGAACATGTACCTGCCCTGTCTTGGGTAATGGTCTGAAGTCCAAACAACCTGCAATTTTTGGGTAGTCCCACCAGAGACTACCCTGTAATTGTTTGTAAGGTAGACTTAGCATGTCAACAATGTTACTCCCACTGTTAGTATCCTGCCTGTGGTTTGTGAAGCAGTGATTTGCTCACCCATGCCCAGTTTGATATGACAAAAGATGACAGCACTAAATAATACAGGAGTTGCTGTTGTTTTCCTTATTCTTTTTGTATGCTTTATTGTCACAACGTTCATTCTTCATATATATATATATATATATATATATATATATATATATATATATATATATATATATATATATATATATATTTATATATATTATATCTGTACATACACACGCACATACATCTACATAATTATATACACTTCCTATGCTGTTGCATGACTGTGCTGAATGATATGTTTGTGATAACAGCAGATTGATGTCTATCTGCCATGGCTAAGTAGTAACTCACATTGGCTGTAATGTGCAGCGTCCTGGGTTTGAGTTTTGCAGAGGCCATTTATTTTGTTGCTGGCTAGAACAGATGCAGAGTGATTAAAGCACTTTTAAGCAGTTGTGGTCAGGTGTGTGCAGGATTGTACGACAGTATGCAGTACTAACTTCCGATTACAGTTTCTTAAATCAGTTAGCTTCTACTATGCTTAATGTGTGTAGGCACTGCTTACACCTGCGCAAGCACACTTAAACATGCTTACTAGTACTTATATATGTTTGCTACTGCTTATTTGTGCTTAAAACTGCTTACTAGTGCCTTATTCATTATGACACTAACACTTTAATTAAAATGAATTAATTAAACATTTAATGCAGTACTCCAGTTCACATTTACATGTTATTTTGTAGGTTATACAGCATAAAGATGTGAAAATATGTTCATATACACATTTCACATGGAAAATGATATGTGCTGCAGTAGGACTCCAACCAGGAATGCCTTTTCATTAGGCGGATGTTCTAACCACTACACTACTGCTGTGCTGCTTCATTTGAATATAATATTCCTTGTTATCCTCTTCAGCCATTTCTGCTGCTTTAACTGTAGCTAAGCGATGGGCAAACCCACGCACCTACGGTTAGCTGTACTAAAAAAAAAACATACAAAGGTTTCTTCATTTTATTTCGGTGTACTGTTGCTGTTGAACATATGGAGACTGTTGGTGGGGATATGCGGACACCTATGAGCAGTCTTGCTCATTTATTTACACTTTCTTCTGTTCTACTTTGCAGGGGCATGTTTATTCTGAGAGTTCTGCTCTCAGACACGCCCTCTGCACTCATCCACGATCAGTGTAGGATTTGGGGATCAGGCAGTGCATCTTCATTAATATGCATGGCACGCTGCCATCCTCCTCTTAAACTGCCGCATAGTAGTCCTGCACGGCAGATTAGTAAATCTGGGGGAATGTGTGTGTATGCATATATATATATATATATATATATATATATATATATATATATATATATATGTATATATATATATATATATATATATCTAGATATATATATATATATATATATATTTTTGTGTGTCTTTCGGCTTTTCCCAGTTAGGGGTCGCCACAGCGGAACTCCGGTCCGCTAATGATTGGCAGTAGATTTTTACGTGCTGGCTTGCTGGGCCTAATGCACAACCTTCAACAAAGGAACGCCCATTCACACATGTTGCCACACAGAAGACGCTCTAACTGAGTATCGAATGGGCAACGTCTGTGAGGTGACAACGCTACTGCATCACCACCACCACAATATATATATATATATATATATATATATATATATATATATATATATATAATTTGTGCCTATCTAGATATCTGAGATTATCCAAGTGCAACTAACTCTGGGCAAGACCGCAATCCAAATTGTAGCTTGCTACAGACCCCACACCATGCCCCAGGATTCCCACTCCTCATTTCTTGATACACTGGAAAGTATTAGGGTACAACCCAACACCCTAATAATAGGCGATTTCAACTAGCCAACCATTAACTGGGAAAACTACTCATGTACCAACTCCTTTGCTCAACGTTTTCTAGAATTCATAAATTCCAATGCCTTGGATCAACTTATTCACACCCCCACCTGGGGCAGCAATATCCTAGACCTGGTCATTACCTACATGGGAAACCAGTGTTCCACACCAGAGGTCAATTCCTCGTTGGTCAGATCCGACCACAAGCTAATCAGCCTAGACATCCACATCCCACCCCACCCCCAATTAGGGAAACCATCGTAAAAAACTTCTCCAAAGCCAACTTCACACTTCTTAAGACAGAAGTGGCAAATTTCACGACACCCATGCAGATGGACAATAGAGGTATGACTGCTGAATTCTACACAAATACACTTTATAAGCACTTACATGAGTGCATGGATCATGCTATCCCTAATAGAACCAAAATGTTATCCCCCCAAAAAAGGAAGCCAATCTGGTGGCCCTCTGTCATAAACAAACTCTACAGCAGAAGAAAGAAACTGTTGCAAAAAAGAGTAAAATACCATGAATGGAGGAACTCCCTGGTCAACCTCAATAAGAAGCTGAGATCCCTCATAAAATCCTTCAAAGCTAGTTAAAAAAACAAAATTGCCACTGTCTCTAAAGACAACCACAAAGCATTCTATAGCTATGTCAAGAATCACAATGGGAACACTCAGATCTGCTCTGAGTTACAGCACAATGGCGCTAAATATACAGAACCAACTGATATTGCCAACATCTGAGCAGATAGGTTCAATGCTAACTTTACCCCCCTCTCACCCCCTAGAGCGTCCATCTCTATACCGGAAGAATGCAAAGTTCCTATAATCATGGCTGCACAGGTAAAAAACACACTCTCCAAAGCCAAGAACACAGCATCCATGGGACCTGACAATATCCCAGGCTGCATTCTACACGAACTACAGAAAGAACTGGCACCCTACCTAAGTGCCTTGTTAAATCATAGCCTCACCTCAGGCTTTGTACCCACTGAATGGCACACCGTGACGGTTATCCCACTCCGCAAAGGTGGAGCCATGACAGACCCCGGGAACTACCACCCCATTAGCCTGACGAGACTGGTCTGCAAGGCCATGGAACGTATCATCATGGAACTCATAAACAAAGACATTGGTAATCTCCAAACTCTGGACCCTACCCGGTTTGGATTTGTAAAAGGCAGATCATGTCTTCTAAACCTGATTGACTTCTTTGAAGCAGTCAGCAAAGCCATAGATGAGGGTAAAATGGTTCACACAGCTTATCTAGATCTCGCCAAGGCTTTTGACACTATCCCACACTGTGGAATTATAGATAAGCTCACTAAACTAGGTATAAATCCCTATGTTACAGGATGGGTTGCCAACTGGCTCATGGACAGAACCCACACTGTGAAAGTAGCGGATTTCAAATCCGACTTCAGACCAGTGACAAGTGGAGTACCACAGGGTTCAGTCCTGGGTCCTCTCCTGTTTGGTATCTACTTCTCTGAAGTGCAGGCTAACACAGAAGGTCTTTGGCTAACAAACTTTGCAGATGACTGCAAACTAGGAGCCATAATCGAAACTCCTAACGATGTGGACAAACTACAAAAGGGCCTCACTGAGACAGATACCTGGTGTCAAAGCCATGGCCTAAAGCTCAATGCCAAAAAGTGTATTGTCATCCCCTTTGGTAAAAACTCTGTACCCATGAACTACCACATAGCTGGTAGTCTACTTAATTCTAAAAATGTGATAAGAGACCTTGGGACACAGGTGGACAGTATTCTCTCCTTTGATAATCACATTGCCACAGTGGTCAGGAAATCCTTCTATGTGGCTCATCTCATCACAAAAGGATTCTCATCCAGAAAAAAAGAGGTCATTGTTCCCCTCTACTCATCACTCATTAGACCCATTATAGAGTACAATGCCCCTTTTGGTATGTACCTCACAAGACATCTACAACAACTGGAAAGACCACAGAAATACCTCACAAAGAGGATTACTGGCCTCAAAGAGATGCCCTATGCAGACCGTCTCAAAAAACTACAGCTTTACTCCATCGCATATCGCCTATTCAAGGGTGATCTCTGCTTAACATACAAAGCTATGTCAAGCCCAGAGCTGTTGGACATGCTCCACTTAAAGAAATCCCAATCCCTCCGAACTACATGCTCTAGGGACCTAAACCTTGTCACCACAATAAACAGAACATGCTGGAGGGATAGATTCCTGTCACAGAGACTTCCCATACTCTGGAACAGACTACTTATCTATGTCAAACAGAGCTCCTCATTAGCACTCTTCAAGAAAAATCTTGATGATTGGATGGGAAATGAAAATTCACCCCAGGGATCACTTCTGTGGCTCTGCTTGACAGGGGCACAGGAAAATAATTTTCTTGGGTGGCAAAAGCCAGGGTACATTTTTTGGCTAGGCTTATATAGGCCCTAGGGCCAATAGCCTAGTATCTACCTATGAACCTATATATATATATATATATATATATACATACACAAACACACACACACACACACACACACACACACACACACACACACACACACACACACACACACACACACACATACACACACAAACATACATCCTTATATATATTTATAATATAGAATAAAAAGGAGTACTTACTGTACAACTCTGTACTTCGTTCCTATACATCTGAAACCCATCTAGACAGCTAGTCCTGCTCTGTCTGTGCAAGTCATTGGACCTGCAGTGGCATTGCCCTCATAAGCAGGGGATTCCTACAAGCGAGGTGCAGTGATCGCCCTGCTCAGACCAAATTTAATTTTTTTTTTCCAGGTACTTCCTGCTGTGACACCCTGCAAATTTTGCATGTATGCAAAAGGGGAAAGACGATCCTTGTCTATTTTTCAGATCATCTTGAGGCATGGTTCTAGGATTTAAGAGATTGCATGTTTTAAGGTCCAGATTCAAAATGAAATTAGTTAATTATGATGGTAAACTGTCGTGGAATGACCCCCTCCCACTAGTGTATGACAATACTTAGCCTGACCCCTTACACCCTGAACAGGTACATGGTGGGGACAGAAACACATGAACATGCCCAGACAAGGTTCACACACATCATCATCACACCAATAGCCTGAGCCTCACACAGTCTGTAGGTTTGTGCATGAGAACTCCATGCCTTGTTCACAGCTCTATAAACTCAGGTACCCAATAAAAGTAGTTATACATATACCTGGATGACATGGTGATGATTGATTTGCATAAGAACTTCATAAATTTGACCAATCTTTTACTTTCTTGTAATTTATCACTTTGAACACTGTTGGTCTCTGCCTTCATGTGGAGGTTGAGGGCATGCACAAATTAAGTAAAATGGTTTCCAAATGGCAGGGATCTCTTAAGATTACTGAAAAAAGCAGTTATTAGTGGATTTCAGTGCAACCTTCTGCCTTATTGGTATTGATGGAAATATTGCAATAGCACTGTAGTTCTACCTGGAAATATTTGGGATGGGTAAAGTTCCTTATAAGTGCTATTTTCATTACTTTTTCATGTATACAGTCACTTACTGTGGACACAGGTTTATGAAAATTGAAATACTCAGAAACACTCCGCAGACAACATCCTGTAACTGAGGAATAAAATACATGCTTCTTAAGACAGAAGTGGTGAACTTCATGACACCCATGCAGATGGACAGTACAGTTACAAATGCTGAATCCTACACAAATGCACTCTATAAGTACTTACACGAGTGCATGGATTGTGCTATCTAAAACAAAACCAAGATGCTATCCTCCAAAAAAAGGAAGCCAATCTGGTGGTCCCTGCCATAAACAAATTGTACAACAGAAGGAAGAAACTGTTGCAAAAGAGAGTAAAATACCATGAGTGGAGGAACTCCCTGGTCAGCCTCAGTAAGAAGCTGAGATCCCTTATAAGAGCCTCCAAAGCTAGCTACGAAAACAAAATCACCACTAATTCTAAGGACAACCACAAAGCATTCTATAGCTACGTCAAGAATCTCGATGGCAACACCCAGATCTGCTCTGAGTTACAGCACAAAGGCACAAAAATTACAGAACCAACTGATATTGCCAACATCCCGACAGATAGGTTCAGTGCTAACTTTACCCCCCCTCACCCCCTAAAGGGCCCATATCTATACAGGAAGAATGCATAGTCCCTGTAATCACAACTACGCAGGTAAAAGCTGCACTCTCTAAAGCCAAAAACACAGCATCCATGGGACCGGACAATATCCCAGGCTGTGTTTTACACGAACTTCAGAACGAACTGGCTCCCCACTTAAGCACCACGCTCAATAATAGCCTTGCATCAGGCTTTGTGCCCATTGAATGGCACACAACAACAGTTATCCCACTCCACAAAGGGGGAGCCACCACTGATCCCGGGAATTATTGACCTATTAGACTGATGAGCCTGGTCTGCAAGGCCATGGAACGTATCAACATGGAACTCATAAACAAAGACATTGGTAACCTCCAAACTCTGGATCCCACCCAGTTTGGATTTGTGAAAGGCAGATCATGCCTCCTGAACCTAACTGACTTCTTTGAGGCAGTCAGCAAATCAGTAGATGAGGGTAAGGTGGTTCACACAGCATATCTTGACCTTGTCAAGGCTTTCAAAACCATCCCCCATTCTGGAATTATAGCTAAACTCACTAAACTAGGTATAAATCCCTATGTCACAAGATGGGTTGCCAACTGGCTCACTGACAGAACCCACACTGTAAAAGTTGCAGACTCCAAATCTGACTTCAAAGCAGTGACAAGTGGAGTACCACAGGGTTCTGTCCTGGGACCTCTCCTGTTTGGTATCTACTTCTCTGAAGTACAGGCTAACAAAGAAGGCCTCTGGCTAACGAAGTTCACAGATGACTGCAAACTAGGAGCCATAGTCAAGTCCCCAAATGATGTGGACATCCTATAGAAGGGCCTCGCTGAGACAGATGCCTGGTGTCAGAGTCATGGCCTCAAGCTCAATGCCAAAAAGTGCAGTGTCATCCCCTTTGGTAAAAACTCTGTACCCATGAACTACCACATAGGCAGCAATCTACTTAATACCGAATGTGTGATAAGAGACCTTGGGGCCCAGGTGGACAGTAGTCTCTCCTTTGATAGTCACATCACCACAGTAGTCAGGAAGTCCTTCTACGTGGCACACCTCATCACAAAAGGGTTCTCATCCAAGAAAAAAGAGGTCATTCTTTCCCTCTACTCGACACTCATTAGACCCATTATAGAGTACAATGACCCTTTTGGAATGTACCTCACAAGACATCTGCAGCAGCTGGAAAGGCCATAGAAGTACCTCACAAAGAGGATTACTGGCCTCAAACAAATGCCCTATGCTGACTGCCTCAAAGAACTCCAGCTTTACCCCGTAGCATATCACCTACTCTGAGGTGATCTCTGCCTAACATATAAAGCTATGTCAAACCCAGAGCTGTTGGACATGCTACACTTAAAGAAATCTCAATCCCTCCGAGCTACACGCTCTAGGGACCTAAACCTTGTCACCACAATAAACAGGACATGCTGTAGGTATAGATTCCTGTCCCAGATACTTCCCATACTCTGGAACAGGCTACCCATCTATGTCAAGCAAAGTTCTTCATTAGCACTCTTCAAGAAAAATCTTGATGAGTGGATGTGAAATAGGAAATACACCCCAGGGATAACTTCTGTGTCTCTGCTCGACAGTGCTCAGGAAAATAACTTTCTTGGGTGGCGTAAGCCAGGGAACCTTGTTGGCTAGGCTTATGTAGGCCCTTGGGCTGATAGCCTAGTACCTACCTATGAACCTGTGAGAAATTAATTAATATTCAGTTTCACCCACATTTCCAGCAAAGTCTTGCAAGCCTACAATTCACTATGTGCAATCTCACAAATACTACAGGAGATAAAAGTGCAATGTAGACAGTCCTGCAAAGGAAAGGCATACCCAAAAGCACAATTAATACTTCACTGTGCTTCTGGTACTTTTTGAATAAAATGCATGACTCGGTATTGATTGCAGTCACGTAGTTTAGGAAGGTGTAACTATATGCAAACATCTGTTTTCCAGTCAAAAAATGCTACACCAGCAGGGAAAAAGATGCAGGGGTGACAACTTCATTCTTGAGGAAAATGCATCCTCATGGATACATGGAAAACATATTGAAAACATGTTTTTTGGAAAAGGAGGGCTAAAGCAGGCTGAGTAAGCTAAAACATGGAGTCACATAGTGGCTACAAAATTGCTGCAGCGGAAGGAACCACATTGTAACATAGTGTAGGAAAAGAGCTAATGCAATGACAAGATGTAACACGACAAACCTAGGCAGAATGCAACTGACTGTAGCAATACTGATGATGAGCTTTTTATAATCCAGCATTAAACACAGGATTAGTAGAAAAAATGCTAAAATGAATAGCTTGAGATCAGGCTATGGCTCGAGAAAGAGAGTGAACTGTTGCTTCAATGTGGAAATTCCAAGGTTTCCATATAAAATCCTTTCAGATCTTCAAAATAGGTCACCTTGAGTCAGTAACTAATCTATAAATCTATTCATTGAAGGAAGCTTTATTTGGATTACTGTTCTCATCTTATAGACTTCATCAGATCAAGAAAAAATTATAGTAATACTGGTTAAGGCATTGCTCTTTTATACTAATTTCAGCAAAGGGGTGTGGGATGAGCAGTTGTTGTGAATGGCTTTCATATTACCCTTTTCACTAGCTGTAACTGAAGCTTCCCAATTGGCTGTGCTTCCTGTTATTAATTTGCATTTTAATTTCGGAATTAGCCTTTTAATTTATGTAATTAAAGCTCCCAGATTGCTTATACTTCCTTACTACTAATTTGCATAAAATGTTCAGAATCCTTCCAGTTCAGAGAGATTTTCCTGAATGCAACTGTGTTCCCAGTTCCTCTGCTTTACATTGATCAATATTTAACTTTATACTTGGTTTTCAACTAAATACAAAAAATAATAACCTTTTTTCTTTTGTCTTAATCCACAAGAAATAACTCTTCTGTTCAGAGTACCATTCTAATGCTAAATAAGCCTACCTTTTTAGCATTGTTGTATATTTGAAATTGCTCACATTGCAGAAATTGTTGCACATATATAATAATTTTTTTAATTATTTTATAGGTCAGGATTTGAGTGGGTTGATTCAGAAATAGACCCTTTCTAAGCCAACTTGTTGTGTAAATCTCTTGCTATTTCATTAGAGCACATTATCACAGGCTAGTAGAGTTACCAACTACATCCTAATCTTCCATCAACAATTGGACAGAGATCATTTTTACAGGGCTTCTTGTGATTAAAACACAAAAAGTAACAAAACTCAAAACTATTATCTGACTAGGACCATGATAATAGTAGTTCCCACTTTTATGGGGCTTTAAACATCATTAGCCTATGTCAGACCTTTCTTAGCAAAGCAGTAGTGGTTAATTAGCCCTGGACATTGAAGTGTTTTCGCTCACCTGCTTGATGAGCTTCATCAGTTCTTTATTTGCAACCAAGATGCATGTGATAACGGTTTTCAGTTTCATTAAGTCCAGGATAATTCTGACAGTTATAGTGAGGTAATGGTTTTGTAGACTGGTACTATTCCCTAATGAGGTAATAGTTTTACAAACCAGTGCTTTTCCCTTCCAGGGATAAAGGTAGGTATTAACTATTGATTCTTCTCCCTAGTTGTGAGTAATGATTTTGTTGGAGTGAGCAGATCTTTTTAACCATATATAGACCAGACAAAACAGTTCTTAATGGTTTCCACTGTTGAGAAAATGATGGTTCATGCTTTGCAACCATTTTGTTTTTCTGTTTAGTGTTTTCAGATAGATTCCACTCAAATCATTATATTTGTTTCTGTTGTTCCTACAAACCGTTGTATTTTCCTGACAGAATTGATATACAAGGGCTAGAAAACTAGTGTGCTGACCCGTGTACATTGACAGAATTTTTTTCCCTATGGCAGTGACATAGGTGATGAGTAATCAATCCCATCATCATTGGTAGGTTCATTCCACCTGTGGTATATGTTTTCTCAAACAATCTGCTCATTCCAACAAAATCTTTACCACAGTCAGGGAGTAGACCCAATAGTTAATGCCCCCTCCCTTTATCCCCAGGAAGTGAGCAGCATTGGTATGCAAAAGCATTACCTAATTTGGTAATAGTATAGGTATATAAAACCATTACCTCATTAGGTAATAGTATAGGTATAAAAAAATTAGCTAATTAGGTAATAGTATAGGTATAAAAAAAAAATTAGGTAATAGTATAGGTATAAAAAAACATTACCTCATTAGGTAATAGTATAGGTATACAAAACCATTATTTAATTAGGTAATAGTATAGGTATATAAAACCATTACCTAATTAGGTAATAGTATATGCATACAAAACCACTATCTAATTAGGTAGACAAAGTCTTGATTGACTGTGGAGCTAATTCTGAAATATGACTTCACCTGGCACACCTGTGTTCAGGTGCAACATTGCCTAATAATAGTATAGGTATATAAAACCATTACCTAATTAGGTAATGGTATATGTATACAAAACCACTATCTAATTAGGTAATAGTATAGGTATATAAAACCATTACCTAATTAGGTAATAGTATATGTATGCAAAACCATTAGCTCATTATGACTGTTACAATTATCCTGGCCTAAGTCAAACTGAATACCGTTATTATATGTATTCTCAACAAAATTTGGATCTTCACAATTTTTGGAACATTTAGCTACAAACAAGGATCTGTTGAAGATTATCTAGCAGGTGAGTGAAAATGCTTCAATTTTCAAGAAAATTAACCACTACAGCTTTGCTAAGAGAGGTTTGATACAGGTTAATTTTTTTAAAGCCCCATTAAGGTAGGATCTACTATTGTCATGGTCCTAATCAGCCAATTTTTTTTTTTTTTTTTTTTTAGTTTTGTGTTTTTAATCACAGAAAGCCCTGTAAAATTGATCTCTGCCCATCTTTTGATGGAAGATTAGAATATAGTTGGTAATTCTATTAGCCCATGAACTAATGAAAGAACAAGAGACTTAAATACAAACAGAATGACACAGGAAAGATCTGAATCTGGCCACTCAACCCTGGACCCATAAAATAATTTTAAAGAAACAATTATATATCTGCAATGATTTCTGTAATGACAGCAGTCTCAAAAATACAAGAATCACAAAAAGGTAGTCCTGTTTAGCATTGGAGTGGTACACATAATATGGCTGCTGCTGCTTGACGATTAAGAAAAAAAAAACAGGGTTATTACTTGTATTCACTTGAAAACCAAGTATAAAGTTAGACATAGAACGGTGTAAAGCAAAAGAGATGGAAACAGTTGTGGTGTGGCAAGACCTACTAAACTTGAAGTATTTCGAAAACCTTACACAAATTAGTAGTAAGGAAATGCAGCCAATGTGGAAGCTTCAATTACAGCCAGTTAAAAGGCTAATTCTAAAATCCATATGCAAATCAGTAGCAAGGATGCACAGTTAATTGGGAAGATTCAGTTACAGCTAACTAAACAACTAATTGGAAAAACTAACTCAACAACTGCTCCTCCCATTCCCCTTTGTTGAAATTAGGATGTAAGATCAATATCTCACCCAGTATTGCTATAACTTTTTCTTAATCTGATGGAGTCTATACAGTGAAAGAGCTAATCCAAATAAAGCTTCTTATAATGAATATTGACTGTCAGTACCTTATTTTGAAGATTTGGAAGGATTTTATATAAAAACTTTGGAACCTCCAGATAGAAGCTGAGGTTCACTCTCCTTCCTGAAACACAATCTGCTCTTAAGCTACTTCCTTTAGCATTTTTTCCATTTGCCCTGGCTGGGGCCTCTCAGCACCACCAAGTTGGTTTAGCTTCAATCGGGCTGCCTCCATCACTTGTGACCTATACTTTTGGCACATGATGAGGAGCACATTTTCTCAGTAAAGGATAATGACTTTGATACAGTGGAGGATCATACAGGAATCTTCCCAGCCAATGTTAACATAAGTACTTACAAAAACCTACAACACCCACATACATGTTGTGCAGAAAGTTAGCATTTGGCTGGCTTTGTTAATTTTAGTTTAGGTATAATTTGCATACTGCTTTTTTATGTATGACTCTTAAATGTTTCCTCGAAGGGACCTCCATCAACATCAGGTGTAGCACAAACTCTACAGAGACTGTATTATAAGTATGGACATCATAACTTTAAGAAAAAAAAAACATAATTTTTAGATGTCAGATTAACATCTTGACATATTTATTCACACAATCCATACCATAATCAATCATATGCAGTGCAGCACCATGAAAGGCTAATATTGACAGCACAATGGCTGTGGACAAAGATGCCAAAACTCTTGTTCTCATGGCACAGCCTCAGGTAAGTGACACACATTTGCAAAGTATACTGGTAGGGTCCTCAACCCCACAGCAGACGAATAACACCAGAGGCAGTGACACAGTCTCACACAGTCAGCATAATGACAAAATGACATTACAAAAAGGGTGGTAAATGCCACATAGCTCAACATCTGCTATGTGAGCACAGCCTGATCTCCTTAACAAAGAGACACAATGTTGCGCCTGAACACAGGTGTGCCAGGTGAAGTCATATTTCAGAATTAGCTCCACGGACAATCAAGACTTTGTCTGCCCAGCAACAAATTTGCAATTAAATAGTTCACACAAGTGTTTTGGAATTGTTGTTGTGCTACTGCTGTCACATATGTTAAAATACTGCAGGATATACATGAGGAAATTCTCTAGTATATGGGAATTGCAGAGGCCAGGGAGAATGCCATGTTAATCCTCATACACATTCTGGCTGCAAACATGGAAGCAATGGCAGCCTCTGTCCACATACTAATACGGACTCACCAGACACAAACTGGGGGCATGACTGAATGTAGATGAGGGAGTGTCCGCATGCATAGTGGATGACGGGCCACACATTGCATGCATCCCAAGAAAGTGCTGCAGGCATATATGTGTATTTGTAGAAAAAGAAGGAAGTGAGGCCTCATTAGGCTTCCATAGCATACAGTAGAACCTCTCAGTCAAGGTCTAGGTTCTGCAGCAGTATGAGATCAATATCAGGAGGTCCCTCTGTATCCAGTAGATGTCATCATTAAAACAACTCAGCATCCAGCTAACGTGCCAGCACTTACTGACAATCTCCCACAATATCACTAACACAGAAGGTATTCACCAATAAGTCACATTGCAAACATCAGATTCTTGCATTCACAGGGCAGATGCTACACTTACTCAATGTACCTGAAAGAAAGGAAACAGAAAACAACATACTTGTTGATACTTGTTAACCTCTGCTATCTCTGAAAAAACAAAAAAACAAAAAAAAATCTTGCTTTTTTTCCCACTTTTCTGAGATTTTAAAAAGTTCAGTTACAGGCTTGCTGTTCTTGAACTATTTGTAAGTTTCTGTAAGGCCATTTTTTGCTTGGGCTAAAGGAAAGTCTCTCTGTTGATCAATGGTAGTGAAAAACATTGAGCAGCCTGCCTGCCCCTGTGGGAGTGGATACTGACTTGAAACTATAGTTTTATTGGCCATTTTGGGTCAATTCCAAAACTCCTTCATCTTCCTCTTTTAAAACCCTCTTTTGCGCGGTTTTGAGCATAGCGCAACAATGGGCAGTGCCGCCTAATTGGGTTTAAACTATTCCTGGCTCCACAAAGTCTGCTCTTCACTTTTTTCCTTAGAACTGCTCTGTCTCTCAATTTAAACACCATATTCTCATTCTAAGGCCCTTCACTGGTCCAATTAAGTAATCCTACAAGTTAGCACTATTAAACCATAAGCACTACTTACTCTTATACTCTCTACAATTACCCTGTCCTCTATTGGTCCATCTTAAATTCAGTTTCCCTGTTACTCTAGCATGTCCAAAGGTCAGTCAATGGTTTCCTCTCCAGTCCAGCTGGTGAATCTGGGAATTTTGAGGCAATGTTACAACTGTCTCATGTACACGGACAACCCTCTCCTCCTCCAAACAGGTTCAAATATATGTGAGAGATGCAACTGTTTAGCCAAACTGGAGGCTGAGCTCTCTCATCTCAAAACTGGTGTAACCAGTCAGGAGGAGAAGGTAACCTCACACAACACAATTCCAGTATCACATAGTCCCACCACATCAGTGAACCAAACACATAAATACACAAAAACATACTCGGAGGCTATAAATAAGAATCGACCTAAGCAACAGAGACCTCCAAAGCAGACATCCAAGCAAACGCTATCTCAAAACAAAACACATACAACACATAGCCCACAAAGTCAGTGTGCCAAGCAGCCACAGCCCTTAAGGCTGAATAACACACCTGATACTCTTGTTATAGGTGACTCTATTGTCAGACACACTGACGTCCCGCTCACCAGGCTGAATAAAGAGAAGGTCACGGTGAGCTACCTGTCGGGTGCTAGGATCCGACACATAACGCAAGCACTCAGGTCACTCCAAAGCAAATACAAATATGACTCAGTCATTGTACATGCTGGTGTGAATGACCTGAGACGTACCTCCCTGGACTACATGAAAAGAGACATACAGGAGCACTCTGATTATGTAGCCCAGGCTGGTATGACCCTGACCTTGAGCAGCATCTTACCCTCACCTAGAATGATGCCACAGTACAAAGACAAAATGATCGATTTTAACAATTGGCTAAAATGTTGGTGTCATTCAAAGGGGATCCAGTGTCTGTCAGCCTGGGATGACATGCTCGACAAGCCACGTTGCTTCACTAGGGACGGCTTGCACCTGTCACCACTGGGCTTTCGGATATTGGCAAAGGCTCTTGCCACCCCCATAGTGCCTTTTTTAGGCAAGGCTCAAAAGTCAAACCCACCCCCATAGACAGCACAAGGAACAAGAAACTAAGGGTAATGCTGCTAAATGCCAGAAGTCTTAACCTCAAGATGCACGCACTCGAAGCTCTCCTCAGTATGGAGAACATCGATATCTGTGCAGTGACAGAAACCTGGTTCAAGGCTCCAGAGAGCACCCCAGCACTACCAGGCTATACCTCGTATCATGCTTTTCGGCCCCAAAACCCAGACCAAACCACAAAAGGAGGGGGAGTTTCCATATTTATCAAGGATATCCACACCTCCAGGTTAGTGGCATTACACGAAGTATCGGAGACCATCCATGTGCAACTAACAGTGGGCAAGACTGCTTTTTAGTTTATAGCATCCTACAGACCACCCTCTCAAAGTCAGGAATCCCATTCGTCCTTCCTGAAAACATTGGAGAACATGAAGATCTCTCTGAACACCATTATACTGGGCGACTTCAACTACCCAAACATTGACTGGGAGCACTACTCAAGCCCCAGCACCTTAGCCCAAAGATTCCTGGAAATTATAAACTCAAATGCTATGGAACAACTAGTCACCACTCCCACAAGAGGGGACAACATACTAGACTTGATCATTACCAACATGGGGACTCTATGCTCTACACCAGAAGTATATCCCTCATTGGTAAGATCAGACCATAAATTAATTTCACTGGATGTCAACATACCGACCCCACCCCTAGCCCAGAAAACCACAGTGAAAAACTTCTCAAAAGCGAACTTCTCACTTCTTAAAACTGAAGTGGAATCCTTCAAGGCCCCAGGGCCAGTGGAAACTACAGCCCAAACTGCAGAATCCTATATAAATGCATTCTACGGACATCTCCAGGAATGCATGGATCATGCTATCCCAAACAAAACCAAGACCCAATCATCCAAAGGCAGGCATCCAGTCTGGTGGACTCCTGCCATAAATAAACTGTACAACAGAAGGAGGAAGCTACTACATGACAGAGCAAAATCCCTAATAGGAAAGGCATCTCTGATCAGTACTAGCAAAAAATTACGATCCCTCATAAAATCCTCCAAGGCCAGCTTCGAGAGAAAAATTGCACAGGACACCAAAGACAATCATAAGGCTTTTTTCAGTTATGTTAGAAACCTGGGATTCAACTCCCAGACTTGTTCTGAGTTGATTCTAAATGACAAAAAATACACTGAACCCACAGACATCGCCAATATCCTGGCAGACAGGTTCAGTTCAAGAGCAAGTATCTATCCCGGCAGAGGGCTGCCTCCCAAACATCTCAGATGCTCAGGTGAAGGCTGCCCTCTCCAAAGCAAAAACACTGCTTCCATGGGACCAGATGGCATCCCAGGTTGGTCCCTACATGAACTACAAGAGGAACTAATCCCTCAAATAAAACAGCTATACAATCTCAGCCTCACTACAGGATATGTGCCCACAGAATGGCGTACAGCAACAGTGGTCCCACTCCACAAAGGTGGAGCCTCTACGGACCCTGGAAACTATCGCCCCATAAGCCTGACTAGCTTAGTCTGCAAGGCTATGGAGAGGATCAACATGGAGCTCATAAACAAAGACATTGGGGACCTACAGACACTAGATCCTACCCAGTTCGGCTTTGTCAAGGGCAGATCATGCCTTTTGAACCTGGTTGACTTCTTTGAAACAGTCACCAAGGCCATTGACAAGGGGAAGGTGGTCCACACAGCCTACCTGGACCTCGCAAAAGCCTTTGATACAATACCCCACTCGGGCATTATAGATAAGCTCATCAGCTTAAATATAAAGCCCTATGTCACTAGATGGGTTGTAAACTGGCTCAAGGACAGAACCCACATGGTTAGAATAACTGGAGCCATGTCAGACTCCAAACCAGTTACAAGTGGCGTCCCACAAGGCTCAGTCCTGGGACCTCTCTTGTTCAGTATATATTTCTCGGAGGTACAGGCCAACATGGAAGGACTGTGGCTGACCAAGTTCGCAGATGATTGCAAACTGGGAGCCATAATAGACTCTCCAGCCGACACAAGCATCCTCCAAATGGGCCTCATAGAAACAGACAACTGGTGCCAGAGCCATGGCCTCAAGCTAAACACCAAAAAGTGTATAGTCATCCCCTTTGGCAAAAACAAAGTGCCCACAAATTCCACATAGCTGGTAATCCATTAAGTACAGAAGAAGTAATTAGGGACCCATGGACCCAAGTTGATAGCAATCTCTCATTTGACAACCACGTGGCCAAAGTGGTTAGAAAAACATTTTATATAGCCCACCTAATCATGAAGGGATTCACATCTAGATCAGGGGAGGTCATCGTGCCTCTTTACTCATCCCTCATCAGGCCCAAAATTGAGTACAATGCCCCTTTTGGGATGTACCTTACCAGACACCTGCAGCAACTGGAAAGACCCCAAAAGTATCTCAGCAAGAGGATCAAGGGGCTCAAACAGATGCCATATGCTGCCCGGTTAAAGAAATTCCAGCTCTACTCAGTGGCATACTGCCTGCTCAGAGTCGATCTGTGCCTGACGCATAAAGCCATGTCCAACCCGGAATTAATGGACATGCTGCACCTCAGAAAATCCAAATCCCATCGAGCTACGCACTCGAGGGACTTGAACCTCAGCACTGAAATAAATAGGACATGCTGGAGGGACAGATTCATAACCCAGAGGCTCCCATCACTCTGGAATAAAATCCCAGTCCAGGTTAGGCAGAGTCCCTCATTGACTCTCTTCAAGAGGAATCTTGATGAGTGGATGGGAGATCGTAGGTTTACCCCGGGTATTACTTCTGTGTCACTGTTAGACAGAGGCACAGTATACTAACCTTGAAAAAGGGCATAGCAAAATTAATTTAAAATGGGTGGTGGAAGCCATACACACTCTGGCTAGGCTTATAAATGCCCTAGGGCAGATAGCCTAGTATGAACCTATGAACCTATGAACATCCTCCAAAAGGGTATCATACAGACAGATACCTGGTGTCAAACTCAAGCTGTAAAGCTATAAGCCAAAGAAAGCATATCCACTTTTAGAAAACAAAGTATCCCCAGAGTACCACATAGATAGTAGCCCCCAAAATGTGGAACAGGTACTAATGTATACATAGAGCCATGTGTTAAGTCATTTCTCCTTTGATAATCACCATTACCAAAGGGTTTTGGAAATCCCTCTGTGGAGCACATAAGCAATAAGGGGTTTGCATGCAGATCCACAGAGGTTGTTGCACACCTATAATGATTAGTCATCTTTGACAGACTTTGCTTGCTTTGGAACAGGTTTCAAATATACCTCAAGAATAAACCCTCACTCACACTCTTCAATAGAAACTGTGATGAGTGGATGTGAAATGGAAGATGTAGCCCAGGGATCACTGCAATGGCTAAGCTTGTCACAAGCATACAGAAGTGACCTAAGGTCTGGAAAGTGCCAGCACGCTCTGGCAAATATAACAGATGCGTTCATGGAGAAAGCAGAGTACCCACCTATGAGATACTTGGGGTCACATGTATGTATTTGGATTTGCCCAACAACTACCTTACATGTGTAATGCACATACAGTTGTCATTGTGATATGTCATACACTAGAAAATTCAAAACCCACTCTACATTGGCCAACGGTGTCACACACCTGGAGCACACACACAGTCAGCAAATGCAAGATTCAAACTCTTTCCTAATTACATTATGATACTACAGCAGTATGCATTTACACAACGCACTAAACACATAACTAGAGTTTCATTTTTCAACAGGTATATTTGTAGGATGGTGACATCATCAGACTTGACAAAGATGAGTATACCACTTTTAAGGGGTGTGAGTAGTCTCCAAAAATGTTGCTCCTTCCCAGAGACAAACACACAATGGCAGGATTTAAACCCCCACCTAACTACATTATGATATTATAGCCGTATGCATTTATACAATGTACTATACACATCACTAGAATTTCATCTTTCCGCAGGTATATTTGTAGGATGTGACATCATCAGACTTGACAAAGATGAGTATACCAGTTTTAAGGGGTGTGAGTAGTCTCCAAAAAGGTTGCTCCTTTCCAGGGAGACACACACACAAAGAAGGTAAGTGCAGGATTCAAACCCCTACTTAATTACATTATGATATTACAGCAGTATGCATTTACATGATGCACTTTACACATTATGAGGATTTCACCTTTCCACAGGTATATTTGTAGGATGGTGACATCATCAGACTTGACAAAGATGAGCATACCACTTTTATGGTGTTTGAGTAGTCTCCAGAATGGTTGCTTCATACCAGAGAAACACATACATAGTTGGCAAGTGCAGGATTCAAACCCCTACTTAACTACAATATGATACTACAGCAGTACGCATTTACACGACATGAGATGCACATTACTGAGATTTCACTTTTCCACAGGTATATTTGTAAGATGGTGACATCATCAGACTTGACAATGATGAGTATACCACTTTTAAGGTGTGTGAGTAGTCTCCAAAAAGGCTACTCATCCCTAGGGAGACACACACCCTCATAAACAGATAACAAGTACAGGAATCAAACCCCTAACTAATTACATTATGATACTACAGCAGTATGCATTTACACAACGCGCTATACACATTATTGCAATTTCACTTTTCCACAGGTATATTTGTAGGATGGTGACATCATGAGACTTGACAAAGATGAGTATACCACTTTTAAGGTGTGTGAGTAGTCTCCAAAAAGGTTGGTCTTCCCCAAGGAGACATACACACAGTTGGCAGGTGCAGAATTCAAACCCCTACCTAACTACATTGCAATAATGCAGCAGTGCGCATTTACATGACGCACTATACACATTACTTTGGTTGCATTTTTTCACGGGTATATTTGTAGGATTGTGACATCATGAGACTTGACAAAGATGAGTATACCACTTTTAAGGGGTGTGAGTAGTCTCCAAAAAGATTGCTCTCTCCCCAGGGAGAGACACACACACACACACACACACACACACAAACACACACACACACACACAAACACACACACAGTTGGCAAGTGCGGTGTTCTTAATCCAAACTAAGTACATCTTTACACTTCGGAAAGCAATATGGAGTTACAGGGTGCAATACAGACATTACTTGCTGACAGTCTGCACAGAGTTTTTTTTCACATTTGCTAACCTCAGCAGCCTTATCATACGAGGTCTATTGTAAGTGTATTGTATGCATAGGCCATGACCATATCATATATTGGTTGATGCACCACAAGCTGGCACACACAGGGTCGAACCTTGAGTAGCATCTTACCTTCACCTACATGATACACTTCAACAATTGGCTGAGCTTTTGGTGTCATTCAAAGGAGATCCAGTCTCTGTCTGCCTGTGATGACATGATAGACAAGCCTTGTTGCTTCACTACAGATGGTTTGCACCTGTTGCCCCTATGCTTCTGAATACTGGCCAAGGCTCTTGCTGTCCCCATATTACTTTTTTTAGGCAAGGCTCAATGGTTCATAGGTTCATAGGTAGGTACTAGGCTATCGGTCCTGGGACCTATACAAGCCCAGCCAAAAAGGTACCCTGGCTTTTGCCACCCAAGAAATTTATTTTCCTGTGCCACTGTTGAGCAGAGACACAGAAGTGATCCCCAGGGTGAATTTTCCATTTCCCATCCAATCATCAAGATTTTTCTTGAAAAGTGCTAATGAGGAGTTTTATTTGATATAGATAGGTAGTTTATTCTGGAGTATGTGAAGTCTCTGGGACTGGAATTTATCCCTCTGGCATGTTCTTTTTATTGTGGTGACAAGGTTTAGGTCCCTAGAGCATGTAGGTTCATAGGTTCAAAGGTAGGTACTAGGCTATCTGCCCAAGGGCATTTATAAGCCCAGCCAGAATGTGTTGGCTTTTGGCTCCCTTTTAAATAATTTTCCTGGGCGTCTGTCTAGCAGGGTCACTGAAGTGATCCAAGGGGTAAATTTTCAATTTCCCATCCACTCATCAAGATTCCTCTTGAAGAGAGTCTGTGAGGGGCTCTGCCTAACATCAAGTGGGATTCTATTCCAGAGTGATGGAAGTCTCTGGGACAGTAATCTATCCCTCCAGCACGTCCTGTTTATTGCTTTGCTGAGGTTTAATCCACTGGAGTGTGTGGCTCTAAGAGATTTGTTTTTCTTGAGGTGGAGCATGTCCATTAATTCCAGGTTGGACATGGCCTTATACATCAGGCATAGACCACCTCTGAGCAGGCAGTAAGCAACCAAGTAGAGCTGAGTTTCTTTAGTCGAGCTGCATAGGGCATCTCTTTGAGGCCCATGATCCTCTTGGTGAGGTACTTCTGTGGTCTTACCAGCTGTTGCATGTGCCAATTAAGGTACATATCAAATGGGGCATTGCACTCTATTATGGGCCTAATGAGTGATGAGTAGAGGGGCACAATGACCTCTCTTGATCTAGAGGTGAGCCCTTTCCTGATTAGGTGGGCTACATAGAAGGAATATCTAACCACTTTGGCAATGTGATTATCAAAGGAGAGGTTACTATCTACCTGGGTCCCCAGGTCCTTAATTACATTTTCAGTACCTAGTGGATTACCACCTATGTGGTAATTCATGGGCACTTTCTTTTTTCCAAAGGGGATGACTATGCATTTTTTGGCATTCAGCTTGAGGCCATGGTTTTAACACCAGGTATTTGTCTCTGTAAGACCCTTCTGGAGGATGTCTGTGTCAGCCAGAGAGTCGATTATAGCCCCCAGTTTGAAGTCATCTGCGAACTTGGTAAGCCATAGTCCTCCTGTGCTTGTCTGTACCTTAGAGAAGTATATACTGAACAGGAGGGGCCCCAGGACCGAGACCTGTGTGATGCCTCTTGTGACTGCTTTAGAGTCGGACATGGCACCTGCAACTCTGATCATGTGTGTTCTATCCGTGAGCCAGTTGGCCACCCATCTCGTGACATAGGGGTTAATGTTCAAGCTGATAAGCTTGTCTATGATGCCAGAGTGGGGAATTGGGTCAAAGGCCTTAGTGAAGTCCAGGTAGGCTGTGTGGACTACCTTCCCTTCATCTATGGCCTTGGTAACTGTTTCAAAGAAGTCAACTAGGTTTAGGAGGCAGGATCTACCTTTAACAAAGCTGAATTGGGTAGGGTCCAATGTCTGGAGGTTCCCAATGTCTCTGTTTATGAGTTCCATGATAATTCGCTCCATAGCTTTGCAGACCAGGCTGGTCAGGCTTATAGGGTGATAGTTCCCAGGTTCTGTTGTGGCACCACCTTTGTGGAGCAGGATGACTGTTGCTGTACACCATTCTTTGGGTACATAGCCTGTGGTAAGGCTGAGTCTGAACAATGAATTTAGGTGAGGGTTTAGATCCTTTTGGAGCTCGTGTAAGATGCAGACTGGGACACCATCTGGTCCCATTGATGCTGTGTTCTTAGCCTTGCAGAGGGCTGTTTTTACCTGCATGTCCATGATGTCTGGAGCTCTGCATTCTTCTGGGATGGACACAGGCCCTTTTGGGGGTGAGGGGTGGAGGGTGAAGTTTGCACTAAACTTGCCCACCAGGATGTTGGCAATGTTAGTTGGTTCAGTGCATTTTTTGCCATTTTGCAGTAACTCAAAGCATATCTGAGAGTTGCCACCTAAACTTTGATATAGCTAAAGAAGGCTTTGTGGTTATCTTTAGATTCCTTGGCAATTTTTCTTTAGAAATTGGCCTTGGATGATTTTATGAGTGATTGTAGTTTCTTGCTAATAATGATCAGTGATGCCTTTCCTTTTTGGAATTTTGCTCTATCATGTAGTAGTTTCCTCCTTCTGTTGTATAGCTTATTTATGGCCAAGGACCACCAGACTGGTTTCCTCTTTATGGAGGGGTGAGTCTTGGTTTTACTCGGGATGGCTTGATCCATGCATCCCTGTAGATGCTCATATAATGTACTTGTAAAGGATTCTGAAGATTGCATAGCATTATCCTGTAGCAAGGGGCTTTGAAACTTTCCACTTTGGTCTTGTGAAGTGTGAAGTTTGCTTTTGAAATGTTTTTCATAGTGGTTTCCTTGACTGGGGGTGGGGTTGGGATGTGGATGTTCAGTGTGATTACTTTATGAACTGATCTTACCAGCAAGGGATTTACCTCTGGTGTGTAACACTGATATCCCATGTTGGTGATGATCAGGTCCAGTATGTTGTCACCTTTAGTGGGCATGGTGACCAGCTGTTCCAGGCCGTTTGAGTTTATAAGCTCTAGGAAGCATTGGGAAAAGGAGTTTGTACTTGAGTAATTCTCCCAGTCAATGTTTGGGTAGTTAAAATCTCCTAATATCATGGTGTTTGGTAGGACCTTTATATTTTGCAGTGTTCTCAGGAATGCTGAGTGAGGGTTCTGAGACAAGGTAGTTGATCTGGAGCAGGGTACGATCTGATTAGCAGCTTTGCCCACTGTTAGTTGCACTTGGATGGCCTCCGAGGCCTCGTGCTGTGCCACTAACCTGGAGGTGTGAGAATCCTTTATGAAAATGGATACACTCCCTCCTTTTGAATTTCAGCCCGGGTTTTGGGGCCGAAGCTTGGAGAGATTGGGATTTCTTTAAGTGGAGCATGTCCAACAGCTCTGTGTTTGACATAGCTTTGTATGTTAGGCAGAGATCACCGCTGAGTAGGTGATATGCGACAGAGTAATGCTGGAGTGTTTTGAGACGGTCTGTGTAGGGCATGTATTTGAGGCCACTAATCCTCTTTGTGAGGTATTTCTGCAGGCTTTCCAGTTGTTGTAGATGTTTTGTGAGGTACATACCAAAAGGGGCATTGTACTCTATAATGGAGCTAATGAGTGATGAGTAGAGGGGAACAATGACGTCTTTTTTTCTGCATGAGAAACCTTTTGTGATGAGGTGTGCCATGAAGAAGGATTTCCTGACTACTGTGGCTATGTGATTATCAAAGGAGAGTTTACTGACCACTTGTGTCCCTAGGTCTCTTATCACATTTTCAGTGTTAAGTATACTACTGCCTATGTTGTAGTTCATGGGTACAGAGTTTTTACCAAAGGGGATGACAATGCACTTTTTGGCATTGAGCTTGAGGCCATAGCTTTGACGCCAGGCATCTGTCTCAGTGAGGCCCTTTTGTAGGATGTCCACATCGTTAGTAGTTTCGATTATGGCTCCTAGTTTGCAGTCATCTGGAGACTTCATTAGCCAAAGACATTTTGTATTAGCCTGTACTTCAGAGAAGTAGATACCAAACAGGACAGGAAACAGGACTGAACCCTGTGGTACTCCACTTGTCACTGGTCTGAAGTCGGACTTGGAGTCTGCTACTTTGACAGTGAGGGTTCTGTCAGTGAGCCAGTTGGCAACCCATCTTGTGACATAGGGATTTATACCTAGTTTAGTGAGTTTATCTATAATTCCAGAGTGGGGGATGGTGTTGAAAGCCTTGGCAAGATCTAGATAGGCTGTATGAACCACCTTACTCTTGTCTATGGCCTTGGTGACTGCTTCGAAGAAGTCTATCAGGTTTAGGAGACATGATCTGCCTTTTACAAACCTGAAATGGTTGTGATCCAGAGTTTGGAGATTGCCAATATCTTTGTTTATAAGTTCCATGATGATACATTCCATGGCCTTGCAGAACAGGCTCATCAGGCTAATGGGGACTAGTTCCTGGGGTCCTTGGAGGCTCCCCCCTTGAGTAGTGGGATAACCGTCACTGTACACCATTCAGCAGGCACAAAGCCTGAGGTGAGGCTATGACTGAACATGGTACTTAGGTGTGGTGCCAGTTCGTTCTGTAGTTCATGTAGAATGCAGCCTGGGATGTTATCTGGTTCCATGGATGCTGTGTTCCTGGCTTTGGAGAGTGTTTTTTACCTGTGCAGCCGTGATGACAGCAACTTTGCATTCTTCCAGTATAGAGATGGGCTCTTTCATGGGTGATAGGGGGGTAAAGTTAGCATTGATCCTATCTGCCAGGATGTTAGCAATATCATTTGGTTCTGTATATTTAGTGCCATTGTGCTGTAACTCAGAGCAGATCTGACTGTTGCCACTGCGATTCTTGACATAGCTATAGAATGCTTTGTGGTTGTCTTTAGAATCAGTGGTGATTTGGTGTTCGTAACTCGCTTTGGATGATTTTATCAGGGATCGCAGCTTCTTACTGAGGCTGACCAGGGAGCTCCTCCATTCATGGGTTTTACCCTCTTTTGCAACAGTTTCTTCCTTCTGTTGTGCAGTTTGTTTATTGCAGGGGACCACCAGATTGGCTTCCTTTTCTTGGAGGATAGCGTCTTGGTTCTGTTTGGGATAGCACAATTCATGCACTCATGTAAGTGCTTATAAAGTGCAATTGTGTAGGATGCAGTAGTTGTAACTGTATTGTCCGTCTGCATGGGTATCCTGAAGTTCACCACTTCTGTCTTAAGAATCATGAAGTTTTCTTTGGAGATATATTTTAATATGGTTTCCTTAATGAAGGGTGAAGGCAGAATGTGGATATGAAGGGTAATTAGCTTATAGTCAGATTGGACCAATGAGGCGTTGACTTCAAGTGTGGAACATCGGTCACTCAGGACAAACCAAACCCTGTAACCAACAGAAATAACCACAAAGTGAGCTGAATGCTACTTATTGCCAGAAGTCTCAGCCTCCAGATGCACACACTTGAGGCACTTCTCAGTATGGAGAATATTGATATCTGTGCAGTAAAAGAAATCTAGTTCAAGGCTGCAGAGAGAACACCAGCACTACCAGGATACTACTCATTCCATATCTTCCAGCATCAGAACCTGGATCATAGCACATAGAGTGGGGATGTATCCATATTCATCAAGGATACCTACACCTCTCTCTATATGCTATCTACAGGATATGTACCCATAGAATGGTGCAGAGCAATGTTCTTCCTACTCCACAGGGATGGGGCCACAAAAGACCCTTGGCATTCATGCTCTATGAACCTGATGAGTCTGATCTGCAAGGCAATGGAACCAATCATAATGGAAGTCAACAATAAAGACATTGGGAACCTTCACATAGATGAGCACACCCAGTTTGGCTTCGTCAAATGCAGATCACGCCTCCTGAACTGGGTGGATTTTTTTGACACAGTTACCCAGGCTACAGATGACTGAAATGAGCTCCACACAGCCTACCTATACCTCGCTAAGTCCTTTGACACCATTCCCCAGTCAGGTATCATAGATGGACTCACCAACCTGGGCATGAATCCATACATCATAAGATGGATTGCAAACTGGCTCACAGAAGGATCCCACAAATTAACAGTTGCTGGCTACATGTCAGACTCTACACCGGTAACAACTGGTGTCCCCCAGGGTTCAGTCCTGGGGTCCCTCCTGTTTGGTATAGACTTCTCAAAAGTACAAGCCAACACAGGAGAGTCGTGGTTGACTAAGTTTGCTGGGAACTGTAAAGTGTTTGCCATAATAGATTCCCCGGATGACACAAATATTCTCCAGAAGGGACACTTTGACACAGATGTGTGGTGTCAGAATCATGGCCTCAAGCTCAATGTGGAAGAATGCATAGTAATCCCCTTTGGTGAAAACAAAGTGCCCACAAACTACCACATAGGTGTTACCCCCTTAAAACTGACAAGGTAATAAGGGATCTAGGGACACAAGTATATAGTCATATTTCATTTGACAACCATGTTGCCAAAGTGATTGGGAAATCCTATGTGGCCCACCTAATCAACAAAGAGTTTGCATCAGGATCAAAAGAGGTAGTGGTAGCCCTCTACTCCTAAGTCATTAGACCCATCATTGAGTACAATGCGCCATTTTGGATGTACTCAACTAAGCATATCCAGCAGCTGTAGAGACCACAGAGGTACCTCACCAAGAGGATTACTGGCCTCAAACAGATGTGTTATGCAACACAACTGGTAAAACTAAATCTGTTCTCTGTTGCGTACCACCCACTGAGAGGCACACTCTGCCTAACATACAGAGCCAGGTCCAACACATAACTGTTGAACATGCTCCATCTACGGATAACAAAATTGAGTCGGACTACACACTCCAGGGATATGACCCTCATCACAACAATGAATACAACATGCTGGTGGGATAGAGTACCATCCCAGACACTTGCCTTACTGTGGAACAGAGTCCCAATGTACATCAGACAGAGCCCCTCGCTGACACTCTTCAATAGGAACCTTGATGAGTGGATGGGAAACAGACAATTTATGCCAGGCATCACATCAGCAGCCCCACTAGAAAGGGGTTCAGGGTACTAACTATTAGAACTAGGGCTTGGGAGACTACCCAATGGGGTGGTGAAAGCTGCACACCTTGCCTAGGCTAATATATGCCTTCATGAAGATAGTCTACTACATACCTATGAACCTATGTGACAGCTACATGTCTACAGATAGTAGATGTGTACTTCATTGTACAGTCATGTTGTACAGCAGGCACATGGACCACGTACACTGTAATGCTTACAGATACTGGTGGCTGTTTGGTACAGTGGGTGAGATGTGCACCTCATGTCTTTTGTGCCATTGGGATGTGTGCTGGGTGGGACAGTCCTGGGTGGCTCCCTGTCATGGTTACCCTCTTACACACATCTCTGCCCATCCATCTTTGCCTTATTATACAGTGTTCCCCCTATATATATATATATATATATATATATATATATATATATATATATATATATATATATATATATATATATACACATAGGTACATAGGTAGGTAATAGGCTATCTGCCTGAAGGCATATATTAGTATAGCCAGAGTGTGCAGCTATCAGCACACATGGGGTTAGTTCCCTAGGCCTCTATGTAGTAGAGCTAATGAAGTGATCCATGGTGTGACAGTTCAGTTTCACATACACTCATCAAGGCTCCTCTGGAAGAGTGTCAGTTAGGGACTCAGCTTAATGTAGGTTGGGAGCCTGTTCCAAAGCAAGGGAAGTCTGTGAGTTAGTAATGTATCCCTCCAACACGTTCTATTTATTGTTGTGATGATGATATCCCTAGAGCATGTGGCACAGTGAGCTTGGGTTTACTTAAGATAGCGCATGTACATCAGTTCTGCATTGGACATGGACCTGTCTGTTGGGCAGAGATCACCTGAGTAGACAGTATACAACAGAGTACAGATTGAGTTAAATTCAGTCTTGTTGCATGGGGCATCTGTTTGAGGCCAGTAATCCTCTTGTTGAAGTACTTCAGTGGTCTTTCCAGCTGCTGAAGGTGCCTAGTCAGATTCATCCCAAGTGTGCCATGATACTCTGTGATGGGTCTGATGACTGATGAGTAGAGGGAACCTCCTTTGACCTACATGCAAAGACCTTGGCAATTTGTGGGAACACATAGCATGATTTTCTAACCACTTTATGAATGTGTTCCTGGAAGTAGAGATGACTATCCACATGTGTCCATAGATCCCTTATTATTACCTCCATATTTAGGGTGTTGGCACCTATGTGGTATTTGTATGACTGCAGCTTGAGGCCATAATTTTGACACCACATCTGTCTGACTGAGACCGTTTTTAAGGATGTCTCTGTTGTTCCAAACATTGATTATGACAACCCTTTTGCAGTCATCCACAGACTGCTAAACATAACCCTCGTGTGTTTGACTGCATTTCTGAAAAGTATACACCAGACAGGTGGGGTCCCAGGACTGAGCCATGGGGGACAGCAGTTGTTACCAGCTTGAACAGGAGACCACAATTCTTACCTTCTGGGATCTATCTGTGCCTCAGTTGGCAATCCATCAGATGACATACGTGTTTATGCACAGGTTGTTGATTTTTTGGATACGACATGTGTGTTGGATGTTGGAAAAGGGCTTTTAAAGGTCTATGTAGGCGGTTTGGAGCTCATTTCATTGATGTATGCCCTGGGTGACTGCCTTGAAAACTGTCTAGCAGGTTTAGGAACCATGATCTGACCCTGACCAAACCAAAATGGGTAGGGTTGGGTGTTTGTAGGCTTCCAATAACTCTGTTTATGAGTTCTATAATGATGGACTCCATGGCCTTGCAGATCAGGTTATTAGGCTTATAAGACTATAGTTCCCATAGTCTGTTGTGCACCGACACTTGTAGAGTGTGCCAAATGTTGCAGTAACCCATTCAACAGTTTCATATCCTGTACAGAGGGTGAGTCTCAACAGACTGTTCAGGTGCAGAGTCTGTTTGTTTTGGAGTTCACATATGATACAACCAGGGAAAACATGTCATCCCATAGACACCGTGTTTTTAGGTTTGGATAGAGCTGTTTAACCATTGTATAAGTGATTTCTGGGTTTTCACAATCTCCAGGTATGGTAATGGGCCATTTTGTCAGTGAGAGGGGGGTAAATATGTATGAACCTGTCTGACAAGATGTTGGCAATGTCAGTCATGTACATGTATTCATTTACACATTGCCCTGACTCAGAACATATATGAGTTTACATTGATATTTATGACATAGCGAAAGAAAGCTTCATAGTTCTCTATGGACTCTTTGGCAATATTTTTGCCAGAACATGGCTTGGATAATGTTAGGAGTGCTCATTGTTTCTTGATGATAGTAATCAGAGATTTATTGATCTTCTTTGCATTTTCACTTTCATTGAACAACTTAAGTACTTGTAGTACATAGTTTGATTATGACAGGGGTCCAATATATTATATGGGTCTGTTTTCATATCACTGTGTGCGCAAGGCAGGATTGGTGAATAGTGACAAGTGTCTGGAGTAAGAACTGCAACTGCCAGATATGTGTGTCCCACTGCTGTACTCAGACATGGCCTAAGTGTGTGAGCATGCCCAGTATGACCTTTCAGCATGTTTTTGACTGACATTTGCTTTATTTGTTTGTGTTTGAGCATGCCCAGTATGACCTTTCAGTATGTTGCTGACTGACATTTGCTTCGTTTGTTTGTGTGTGAGCATGCCCAGTATGACCTTTCAGTATGTTGCTGACTGAAATTTGCTAAATTTGTTTAAGTGTGTGAGCATGCCCACTGTGGGCATATATACTCTATGTGTGTGAAAAATCAAGTTGGTTTTTACTTCAGGGCTCACCATTGTGTTGTACATCGACAGCAAGCACGCTGTGCCTGCAGGGCTTCCATGAGTCAATTTGCATAGACTTATCAACATTTCTACATACAAGGGGGGACAGCTATTATTTGTACATTTCTACCCGGGGGGGCACACCTGATTGTTACTGTGGGTGTACATAGAATGAGGTGTACACCTGACACTTATACACATTTGCTAGGCCTGCACTGCTATGCCGGGTACTCCATTTCAGTCTGTACTGTTGACTATCGTACTGGCTTGAGGCATACCACTGTACTACAGACCTTAGCTTCCAATTACATGCATATTAGTTTGTGACTTCATAGCCTACACAACCCACATCACACTGCCTGGCCTGCTATCTGTCTGCATAGGCCGGGGGGAGGTTACTCATATGCCTCTTCAGAGGGCATTATACAGCATTTGTTTGTGTTTGCATTTGTCTACAATTGTCCTGCTGGCTATGACTGTTAGGTATGTGACCCCCCCCCCCAACTGGTATGTGTGAGTGACTTAAGTTGTGTCTGTGCCAGTGAAATGCTGTCATGGCTTAGTGGTTTAGTACTGTGACTATAGTGCACAGTATCCTGAGTTTGAGCCCTGTCACTGCTTTTTATTTTCCTGCTGGGCAGACCTGACTGGTTAAAGAACAGTAAAGCAGGTGTGAGCGTGTTTACCTGACTTTGCTCGACTTTGCCCGACTTTGCCCAACATTGCCCAACATTGCCCAACGTTGCCCGACATTGCCCGATGCTGCACTGGTTAGCACGGTGTGCAGCTACGCGCAGTTGTATTTAAATATGCTCAATACTGGTAAAATCTGCTTAGCAGCACTTTATATTGCTTAAAATAGGGACTTATGCCTCAGATGGTGCTGCAGGGCTTTTTCTGATGAATGCACATATTACACTCCCTATGCATGTTTGAAAACAGGTAGTGTCAAGTTCAGCATCCCTTTTACTGTATGTGTGAGTCAGAGAGAGGTGTCATTTCCAGGGTTCCTACTGAGTCAGTGTATGTGCTATGCATTGCTTCTTTGCCAAGGCCAGAGCATACTGGGCATGCCTTCTTCTGCCTACTGGGGCAGGCTCAGGTTGTTCCTCCTCCGAGTCATGCTGTGCTTGTGCAGGCCTTGGCAATAGTCGGGGGCTGTCTGGCCCTGCCCCATGTTGTTCCTGCTGCTGCTGTTTCAGCAGGATCATATTGTGTAGCATGGCACATACCATGACAATTTGGGTACATGTAGTTGGTGAATACTACAAGGCTCCACCAGATGTGTCCAGGCACCGGAACTGTGACTTGAGCATCCCAAACACACGCTCAATTATGTTTCTTGTTTGTGCGTGTGCCTCATTATGGAGTTCTTGTTCGGGTGTGTGTGTGCACTTCTGATGGGTGTCATCAGCCATGGCTCCAGTGCGTATCCAGCATCCCTCACTAGGTGACCATCAGGGATGTGCCCATTGGCAAATTTCTGGTACAGCTGCATCAGATGCCAGATGTGGGAATCGTGATAACTTCCAGGGCAGCCAGCACACACATTCATTATTATGTCCTGGGCATCGCACATGACCTGGCAGTTGATGGAGGGGAAGCCCTTGTGGTTGATGTAGACCCTACCATGCTCACTGGGTGGTGCTTTGATGTGTATGCATGTGCAGTTTATTGCATCCACTACCTCAGGGTATTCTGATATTTGGTGGAAAAGATGCATATTGCTGGCCAATGCCTCACGGGAATTGGGGAAATATACATGCTCACCGACATGTACCGACATGGCATCCAGGAACTGGTGCAGTACCCTGGATGCTGATGCCTGTGAAATCCCCATCATATCCCCGGTTGGTCTCCGGAAGTTACCTGTAGCTAGTATTCTTAGGCCAACACATACCTTGGTATCCACTGGGATGGGTTCCCCTCTGTTGGTTCTGAGTGTGAGATATGTCCAGCACAGCTCAACAATTTGCTGCAGGAGGTCTCTGTCCACCCTATAGCACTACACCAGGAAAAGTCAAAAACTTACTCGAACCAGATACAAGTAAAGAAGTCACGGCTTGGAACCAAGGTAGAAAAAACAGCTTTATTTCGACAATAAAATCCAAAGATTCGTCGGCACCAAAAATAGATCCAATTTTACATCAAGCGCTTTCACCCAGGACCTCCCAGGCTTTGTCAAGATACACACCCATCTTTTTTACTTTGCTTTTATAGCACTTGGGACTAAAAACTCATTAAAGATAATTGAATAATTGTGTGATTGTTGTATATACAGTTAAAGAAATCTTGTTGTTTTTAAAAACTAGTTCATACAACTATACACTTGCATTGTATGAGTTTAAACATTGAAAAAAGTGCCCTAAAAAATTCATTACTAACTGTGTTGTTAAAATTGTGAAGTACACATTTAAAAATCTAAAGACCTTAGAAAATTAAAACAATCAGCACTAAAATCATGAAGTGTAAATGTTAATTGTCTATTTAACAATCCTAAGTACATTTCACTAAACAATCTGTTAAGAACAACACAACAAAAACTGATTTTAAATACATAATCAATTGTGTATATATTAAAAATACAAAATACAAAATATTATTACATGTCCCCTAATGAAATCCCACTCTACCTGTAGATAGTTATTATAAATATAAATAATTGTAAGTGGTTATTGTATATGGTTGTACATGGTTATAGCTTAGCTCTTCTTAATTTCAAAATACTATATATATATATATATATATATATATATATATATGTATATATACACACATTCAATGCGGACAGTCAAAAAGTGGAGGACATTATAAAGAAGTACTGGCCAATCTTGGCTATGAACGAAGAGATTAAGGACATTATTGGTATGAAACCTCAATTCATAAGAAAAAGGGACATGAATTTAAAAGACTTGTTTGAAAGGGAAGGTGTAGGTATTAGTAGCACTACACAGTTGAGCCAAGGTACGTACAAATGTACATCATGTAATCAGTGCCCCTATATTGCTAACAGCAAAGGATTATTTTTGAAATCTAGAGGGTTATACTTAAACACGGTAGGACATTTTACATGCACCACCAAGAGGGTAGTGTATCTTGGGTACTGTCAGGTTTGTTTTTCCTTTTATGTTGGTAAAACCGAAAGGAATTTGAATAAAAGAATTTATGAACATATATATGACGTCAACAAGAAAAAAGAAACTAATGCATACTACAAACATTCTCTTACTTGTAAAACAATGAAGCTGAAGTTCTTAGTTTTGGAACAAGTTAAACACAACCCAAGAGGGGGGGGTTGGGAAGCGTCTCTGGAATATAGAGAACTGCTATGGCAGTTGAAATTAAATGCCTCCAAACCCCCAGGGTTAAACGATACAATCAGTATAAATAGTATTTTGAAATTAAGAAGAGCTAAGCTATAACCATGTACAACCATATACAATAACCTTCAATAAAAAACTAGTTATTAGAGCAAAGCAATGAAGGGATTCACCAAAGGTTCCGTAAACAATTAGCCCAACTGATGTACAAATCTCCATACGTAGTCCAAAGGTAAAAGCAAGATATTTAATGTAAAAGACGTCGGTGAGCGCTTTCGCTAAAAAGCTTCTTCAGACCTTGATACAAACTGTGAACATTTAACACTTACTTAAATACATAAAAATCCTTAAAAAATTAGGCGCCAAAAACAGGCAACCAATCAAAGCACAAAGATCATGAGTGCATCACATTGTTAACAGCCAAGGCTGAAATATGAATATTCAATGACTACAAATCATGTGCATCATATAAAATAAATCAAAACATTAATGAAACATATATGTACATAAGTAAAAATATGTATGATAATACAATATGTCAACATAGTGAAAGACATAACAGAATAACAATGAAAGACTGTATTGTATATATGCACATACTCTGTAGACACAGATGCAGAACCACCTAAAAGGAAATATATATATATATACCTAAAAGTAAGGTATACATGAATCTATACTGGGTACCTCCAACTAACAGGGACCATATGAGACAGTTCATCTACAAGATCTTAACCTCCTGAGCTTAAGGAGCGGACGTAAGGGGACCTTCCCATTAAGTCCTGGTGACTGGTCTGCCCTAAGCTTGATGATCCAGTGTGTTTCCCTAGCCTCAGTGTAGTTCTCAATATCTCCTCTTCTAAGTGTTCTGTGTATCTGTTCAAGTATCCTAAACTTGAAACGGTGTGAAATCTGTTCATGTATATGTTTAGCAAGTGCGTTGTTTAAGTGTCCCTTCCTTATATTATAAACATGTTCACGTATCCTGTCCCTTAGACAGCGGTTGGTTTTGCCAATATAAAATGCCGGACAGGATACACATGTGGCCAAATAAACAACATCTCTGGACATACAGTCACCAGGTACCTGTATATTGTATTCCCCTAAGCCTGTTGGGTGCATAAAACTACTGTCTGTAGAGATATAAGAACAAAAATTGCACCTATTACATGGGTTCATATAACTCCCTTGTCCTATCTGTTGGCTAACTATTGTCTTAGGGTAGCACAAGATCTGTTTAAGATTTTTCTTGTTGCGATAGACAAACCTAGGTCTATCTCCACTGATCTCCTTGATCTTAGGATCCACCGAAAGGACATGCCAATGCTTTACAAAGATGTCCTTAATGTAACCAATGTCCTTGGTGTAACTAATGGAAAGGACAACTCTTTGATCCTGCCCAGACAAAAATGTCCTATCTTGTACATCAGCGTGATTCGCTGAATAATATTCACGGGCACCATCTGAGAAGTACGGCATTGCTCTATTTTCTCTAAGGTCCATTATGTCATCCATACCCTCCCTAATGTCCACTAAGCTATAACTACGTTCCCTCAATCTATTTTCTAAGTCCACTGTCCCCGTTCTGTACACCTCGATGTTAGGAGTATATCTAGAAGTACGCATTGCTTGACCACGTACAATATTCCTGTATACAAAACCAGGATGCATGCTATGTCGGTGTAGCAACGTGTTCCTATGGCAAGCTTTACGGTAGAGACCCGTGTTGACCAGTCCGTCAGCTAGTTTTTCAACGTAAACATCTAGAAACGGTATACGTGTTTCTGACCAGTCCATAGTGAAATTCAAAAAAACAATTGTTGTGTTGATCTCATTGAAAAACTGTACTAACTCTGCTGGCGTACCCTTCCAAACCAGGAAGAGGTCATCCACGAAGCGCCTATAGAATGGTACATGCGCCTTGTACATAGCATTGTGGAAAAGGGCTGTATGTTCCCAATCAGCCATAACTAAGTTGGCGTAGCTATTGGCACAAGAAGTGCCCATAGCTACGCCATCTCTCTGAAGGAAAATCTTGTCCTGACAACAAAACACATTGGACACCAACACTGTGTTCAGCAAGGTGAGGACTAGATCTACATCTGGACCTGTCATTAGCCCCGTTCTCCTTAAATATGTATCTATCATGTCAAGGCCATCCTCATTGGGGATGACCGTGAATAGGGACTGGACGTCCATAGTGACCCAAATGACCTCTCCTACATATGGACAAGTCCCAATGAACTGATATAAGTCTAACAAAAATTGTCTCGTGTCTCTAAGTATGTAACAATTTGCATCAACAACAGGCCTCAATTTACCTTCAACAAATATAGAGAGTGGTTCAGTGGACCACCCTCTGCCTGCCACAATAGGCCTCATCGGTGGTGTGATGGAATCTTTGTGGACCTTTGGTAGGCCTTGGATGACTGGTAAAAGAGGATGAGCCACTTGTAGGAAGTTAAACAATTCTTGGTCAATGGTCTCATTCATTAACAAATTGTTAAGAACAATCTGTACTCCTTGTATAATAAGATCTACCCTGTTATCTGTGATAGAAACATAAAATCTCTCATCTCCCAACATCTTCATCATATCATTGTAATATCTGTCAGTGTCTAAAACCACTATCCCTCCTCCTTTGTCAGCTGGACGGATAGTGATGTTCCCATTCTTACTCAGAGTGTCCAGAGCCTCTCTCTGTTTAAAGGTTAAATTATAGTGATGTTTGTTGCGTGGACCATACCTTCCCTGCAGCTTATAAAGATCGTCCTCAACAAGTTTACTATAGGCTGCAATAAGAGGATGTGTTATTGGTATAAAAGTGCTAGGTTTCCTGTAAATATGTCTGGATCTGTTATCCACCCCATTAAACTGTACTTTCAGTGACAAGTTCCTAACAAATAGTTTAAACTCTCTCAATGTTTCAACGTGTTTACTGTATGTAGTCGGAATGAAAGTTAAGCCCTTTGAAAGCACTTGTAATTCATCATCATTCAATACATAACTGGATAAATTAAACACCAGGCCTATTTCCTCCCCTCCCACATTTTCTTGATGTTCCCATTGTGTTGTCGACTCGGAGATAATTTCCGTTTCTGTCGGCCCCTGCTGACAGAGCGCGTTTGTGCCTCCTTGGTGAACGAGCGGATGGGGAAAGGGTTCCTGCTATTAAAGGAAGGTGCTGTGTTCAAAGTCGACACACCACCATTGCCTATGTTTGAAACATTATCAATGGGAACTACTATAGTGCTATTGGTCTTTCTCCGTACAACTGGTTCTTGTAGTGTATTATATGTCTTGTCACTAATATTGCTATCTGTACCGTCATTGTCAACTAACAAGACATTGTTGTCTATACCAACATTATCAGCTAATAAAACATTGTCTACTGCAGCATCACCAACTACAATAAAACCATCTCTCACTTTGTTGGTAACATTATTCAAAGTGGCTGAATCAGTCACAATAACATCATTCAAACTACATCCCTCTTCTTGAGAGGTAGTGATAACTTGTCCATTACCAGTCTTGTTACATTGATGGTTCAAGTTAACACAATTCCTGGGCCAAGTGAAGATATGTCCGACTCTAAAGTCCTCACTATCTCTCCGTAATTTATCTCTTTTTTGATTAAATAGACGTCGTTCATATTGTATTACATTGTCCAACATTAAGTTAAGTGCTGAGTCTACAAAGACTGCAGGAAAAGTAGCGTAAACCGCTGACTGTTGAGACTGTATATCGCTCCTCAAAACATTCTCAATAGGTTCAAAATATCTGTTCATTAACCTCATGTAATTGAGGCTTACCTCAATGTTTAGTTGCTGCCATTCGAACAGCAACTCCGGATACAAGGTATTTGTTGTCGGCATCTTGAGTACTCTAAGTCCTCTAGGAACCAGTCGCCGTCGGATGCAGACCTCAAAATGTTGTCTCTGGGTCTGCATTCGCTTGAGCTTGAACAGATCCGTCTCCATCTTTTCAATGGCTAAACGCAGACCTTCCCTGTCGAAATCCGGCCTCCCTGCTACATCTTGAACAGGTTCACGTTCACCAAACATTTCCAGAGGATTAGACTCGGCTCTTAGACAATCGCCCATGCGGTCGGAAACCGGGCGTGATGTCGCTGATACTTCCTGCATACTGCGTGGTGTGTATGGTAGTTCAATCTCGTGTTGTGTCCCTCCGATCATGCCCCCAGGCGGAAAACAAAGCTATTAGTAAAGACAATCAATGAAAAAGTATCCGTCCCGAGTAAATGCTCTAAATAGCAGCAAAAAAGGTACTTCAATAAAAAACTAGTTATTAGAGCAAAGCAATGAAGGGATTCACCAAAGGTTCCGTGAACAATTAGCCCAACTGATGTACAAATCTCCATACGTAGTCCAAAGGTAAAAGCAAGATATTTAATGTAAAAGACGTCGGTGAGCGCTTTCGCTAAAAAGCTTCTTCAGACCTTGATACAAACTGTGAACATTTAACACTTACTTAAATACATAAAAATCCTTAAAAAATTAGGCGCCAAAAACAGGCAACCAATCAAAGCACAAAGATCATGAGTGCATCACATTGTTAACAGCCGAGGCTGAAATATGAATATTCAATGACTACAAATCATGTGCATCATATAAAATAAATCAAAACATTAATGAAACATATATGCACATAAGTAAAAATATGTATGATAATACAATATGTCAACATAGTGAAAGACATAACAGAATAACAATGAAAGACTGTATTGTATATATGCACATACTCTGTAGACACAGATGCAGAACCACCTAAAAGGAAATATATATATATATACCTAAAAGTAAGGTATACATGAATCTATACTGGGTACCTCCAACTAACAGGGACCATATGAGACAGTTCATCTACAAGATCTTAACCTCCTGAGCTTAAGGACGTAAGGGGACCTTCCCATTAAGTCCTGGTGACTGGTCTGCCCTAAGCTTGATGATCCAGTGTGTTTCCCTAGCCTCAGTGTAGTTCTCAATATCTCCTCTTCTAAGTGTTCTGTGTATCTGTTCAAGTATCCTAAACTTGAAACGGTGTGAAATCTGTTCATGTATATGTTTAGCAAGTGCGTTGTGTAAGTGTCCCTTCCTTATATTATAAACATGTTCACCTATCCTGTCCCTTAGACAGCGGTTGGTTTTGCCAATATAAAATGCCGGACAGGATACACATGTGGCCAAATAAACAACATCTCTGGACATACAGTCACCAGGTACCCATATATTGTATTCCCCTAAGCCTGTTGGGTGCATAAAACTACTGTCTGTAGAGATATAAGAACAAAAATTGCACCTATTACATGGGTTCATATAACTCCCTTGTCCTATCTGTTGGCTAACTATTGTCTTAGGGTAGCACAAGATCTGTTTAAGATTTTTCTTGTTGCGATAGACAAACCTAGGTCTATCTCCACTGATCTCCTTGATCTTAGGATCCACCGAAAGGACATGCCAATGCTTTACAAAGATGTCCTTAATGTAACCAATGTCCTTGGTGTAACTAATGGGAAGGACAACTCTTTGATCCTGCCCAGACAAAAATGTCCTATCTTGTACATCAGCATGATTCGCTGAATAATATTCACGGGCACCAAGTATTGCAATGCGTACTTCTAGATATACTCCTAACATCGAGGTGTACAGAACGGGGACAGTGGACTTAGAAAATAGATTGAGGGAACGTAGTTATAGCTTAGTGGACATTAGGGAGGGTATGGATGACATAATGGACCTTAGAGAAAATAGAGCAATGCCGTACTTCTCAGATGGTGCCCGTGAATATTATTCAGCGAATCACGCTGATGTACAAGATAGGACATTTTTGTCTGGGCAGGATCAAAGAGTTGTCCTTCCCATTAGTTACACCAAGGACATTGGTTACATTAAGGACATCTTTGTAAAGCATTGGCATGTCCTTTCGGTGGATCCTAAGATCAAGGAGATCAGTGGAGATAGACCTAGGTTTGTCTATCGCAACAAGAAAAATCTTAAACAGATCTTGTGCTACCCTAAGACAATAGTTAGCCAACAGATAGGACAAGGGAGTTATATGAACCCATGTAATAGGTGCAATTTTTGTTCTTATATCTCTACAGACAGTAGTTTTATGCACCCAACAGGCTTAGGGGAATACAATATACAGGTACCTGGTGACTGTATGTCCAGAGATGTTGTTTATAAGGAAGGGACACTTAAACAACGCACTTGCTAAACATATACATGAACAGATTTCACACCGTTTCAAGTTTAGGATACTTGAACAGATACACAGAACACTTAGAAGAGGAGATATTGAGAACTACACTGAGGCTAGGGAAACACACTGGATCATCAAGCTTAGGGCAGACCAGTCACCAGGACTTAATGGGAAGGTCCCCACGTCCTCCTTTAGCTCAGGAGGTTAAGATCTTGTAGATGAACTGTCTCATATGGTCCCTGTTAGTTGGAGGTACCCAGTATAGATTCATGTATACCTTACTTTTAGGTATATATATATATTTCCTTTTAGGTGGTTCTGCATCTGTGTCTACAGAGTATGTGCATATATACAATACAGTCTTTCATTGTTATTCTGTTATGTCTTTCACTATGTTGACATATTGTATTATCATACATATTTTTACTTATGTACATATATGTTTCATTAATGTTTTGATTTATTTTATATGATGCACATGATTTGTAGTCATTGAATATTCATATTTCAGCCTTGGCTGTTAACAATGTGATGCACTCATGATCTTTGTGCTTTGATTGGTTGCCTGTTTTTGGCGCCTAATTTTTTAAGGATTTTTATGTATTTAAGTAAGTGTTAAATGTTCACAGTTTGTATCAAGGTCTGAAGAAGCTTTTTAGCGAAAGCGCTCACCGACGTCTTTTACATTAAATATCTTGCTTTTACCTTTGGACTACGTATGGAGATTTGTACATCAGTTGGGCTAATTGTTTACGGAACCTTTGGTGAATCCCTTCATTGCTTTGCTCTAATAACTAGTTTTTTATTGAAGTACCTTTCTTGCTGCTATTTAGAGCATTTACTCGGGACGGATACTTTTTCATTGATTGCATATACAATAACCACTTACAATTATTTATATTTATAATAACTATCTACAGGTAGAGTGGGATTTCATTAGGGGACATGTAATAATATTTTGTATTTTGTATTTTTAATATATACACAATTGATTATGTATTTAAAATCAGTTTTTGTTGTGTTGTTCTTAACAGATGGTTTAGTGAAATGTACTTAGGATTGTTAAATAGACAATTAACATTTACACTTCATGATTTTAGTGCTGATTGTTTTAATTTTCTAAGGTCTTTAGATTTTTAAATGTGTACTTCACAATTTTAACAGCACAGTTAGTAATGAATTTTTTAGGGCACTTTTTTCAATGTTTAAACTCATACAATGCAAGTGTATAGTTGTATGAACTAGTTTTTAAAAACAACACGATTTCTTTAACTGTATATACAACAATCACACAATTATTCAATTATCTTTAATGAGTTTTTAGTCCCAAGTGCTATAAAAGCAAAGTAAAAAAGATGGGTGTGTATCTTGACAAAGCCTGGGAGGTCCTGGGTGAAAGCGCTTGATGTAAAATTGGATCTATTTTTGGTGCCGACGAATCTTTGGATTTTATTGTCGAAATAAAGCTGTTTTTTTCTACCTTGGTTCCAAGCCGTGACTTCTTTACTTGCACCCTATAGCACTCCACTATCTCCAGCTCATGTAGCCCCTGGTAGGTTACCCTCGGTCTGTACATTCTTCTCCATCTCCTCACTGTGGGTTGCTCAGCAGCATTCACAGCATCACCACCCTCAACGCCTTGCACATGTTGGTTTATGATAGCAAGAGCAGCTCCTAACATTTTGTCTGACTTTAAAGTTTTTAAGATTTCCCTCTTTGTATACTGCAGTGTTGCAGAGTTCTTGGGAAAAACAGGGAAGAATGTTGTTTGCAGAGTTTAAAGTGCTGGGCTGGGCCAGTCTGTTACCTGTGTAATTGGCTGATTCTGATAAATTTCACCTGGCAGCTCTGCTAGTTCTCCTTGGTTAACTTCCTACTACTTTTTTTCCTTCCTTTTCCCTTTCTGTTTCCACCCACGGCAGTGCCGCACAAATGAGCGCACATGAGCGTGCACGCGCGCACACCCGTTTGCAAGAAATTTCAGATATATTCATGGAGTGCACCTTTGGTTTCTGGTTTTCAAAAAGGACAACTGTAGACACACCTCTTGCAATCCTGAGCAACTCAGGGCAAACACAAGACACTGTGCTCCAATAAGCTTACAGCCTTTCTGACACACCCTCTCATGATGTTACCTATATTCTACTTTACTACTCACCTACTCCTACACTTACACTCTTGGGACATGTCTCACATGCTGGGGAAAATTGGGATTCACTATCGTTATCCTCATTTGCATAGGATTGCCTACTAATGCATGGTTACATCTCTCACACTGAGCTTCCCCCCCTTAGCAACCACTACTCAGTGGCCATGTTGTCTTCAGCCTGCCATTCACCTGCATGGCAGGATAAGCTTTTTAGTGAAAATGGCTATTTTTGGCTCTTTTTAAATTATTTTCTGGATTTTTAAAGCGCCACACATTTGTGCAGTGCTGCGCTACACTTAAACATCAGAGATCAGGGAAAAAAAAGTTAGATTTTAATAATTCTAAACATTTATAAATGCCAATGGACTTATATTTGGCCATTGGCATGCTTTCTCAACTGTATGCATCCTTTATTTGGAGCTGTCATAGCTCTGTTTAGCTATTTGCAGAACGGTACTCTGTTACCAATGGAGTACATTTCTGCAGATAACACTAATCTTCCACAGACAGGTTAGTGTTTCCTGGATTGCAAATTTACCTCATTTGCATAGCTTTCAGCAGCAAATTAGGTAATTTGCATACCATGACGCTGTCCGTGCAAGAGTAGCTTTAGCAGCTCTCGTGCACGCCCCTGCTGGCTGTACCTGGATCGCACGACAGACATATTGCCTCCGTGAGCTCCTACACTCTTCTTGCACTCTGTGCAAGCTTTCGTGAATCCAGCCCGCAGTCTTCTGTGAATACCCACAGTTTTCCCAAAACCACTTTCTTTAACACACTTATAAATAATAATTAAATCATCTCTGGGTACCTTGCCAAAGCAGTACAGCAAACGTACACAACAGGAGTAGTTGTCTTAACGCAGTTTAATAAATGCACAAGTGTTTTCGCCGCAACCTCTGTCGCAGCTTCTTCAGAGTAAAAGCACAAAAACAAAGCAGTTACAAGTATTTAAAAGTTAAATGCAGGAAGTGATGTCAAGATAACATCCAGCTATTACGCGAGGTTGCCAAAACCATACCTCGCACAAGAAACATTACACTCACTATTATTGGATTGCTATCTGTTTTTGGTTTTTTTACGTTTACTTCATCTAATTAAATCATCTCTAACTAACCTATATTTAATCATACACAAGGATAACGCCTTAAGTCTATTATGATAACTCTTACCCATCATGCCATGTGTCTTCCTAGTAAAATGTCTTTGTAGTCTTCTCATTCTATCTAACTGTACAGTATCATACATACATACAAATAGGCCCACAATATTCTATAATAGGTCTAACTATAATTTCAAAGACTGGAAGTGATATTATCTTATCTCTATTAACAGTACCTCTAAAAACTTAGTTCATTTCACAGTAACACCTTCAAACAACATAAAGTAAATGAGGACAAAAAACTTAAAGAGTTATCAGTTTAATACTCAAATGTCTAGTGACAGTAAAATTTCTAGTGACAGTAACCCCATGAATCCTAACATTATCCAAAGAAAAGGGATTGTTAGGGTTCCCATCCTCAAATGCATGATGCAGCTGTTTTTTTTTTTTTACATTCTCATATCATTTATTGTGACCCACTTAAATAAAGTATCCAAATATGACTGAAAAGAAAACTGATTGATTAACCCAGAAATTACTGTTCCAACTTTTATGTCATCTGCATACATACCCATCTAAAATTTCCATATCTTCTGGAAAACTGGCCATAAAAATATCAAATAAAACTGGACCCATACCTGTACCCTGAGCAACACCTACTGATATCTCTCACTTATCTGATAAGGTATGATGTTGAATGTCAGCAGGTACCCCTTCACCCAAAGGTTTTCCAAACTGAGAGTAAAACATTTCCTATCTTTCTTTCACACTTTTCCCAGTCTGCTCTTCTCACTTGTCTCCCTCTCTCTGTTTACATCAGTTACATTTATGTACATCAATAACCAAATGTCTTTATGTTGCACTTTCTTAAACATTTTAGGCTTCTGATGTAAATTAAGTTATTTATGTACTGCATTTGTTTCCAAAATGTATGTTTTTCAGTTTTTAATGATTGCATATCTGGTTTCTGCTTTAAAAATTGCATGGAGTTTTGAAGTTTTTCTCCCTTGGGTTCTGTTGAAAATAAAATTTCTGCCCAATTGAACTTTCATTGTAAATAAATATAAATAAATAATCAAATACATAAATGGATATTTTTTTACTTCAGTTTATACTTAAAGCTGCAGTACACTGGTGGGAGTCTGTATAGTTTGAACTTCTGGAAGAAGAGCTAACTCTTCCATAGTGCTCTGTTACAGGAGCTGATTTGTATTCTGTCATGAATAAACTGCACTGTGAACAACTGAAATGTGCAGAAATTAAAATGACATTAAGAAAAAAACATTCCCCCAATTCTTTAGTTAGATAACATCTCTGTTATGCTCACTTTTTCCTGGTGTGAAGAGATGTTACTTTTACTGGGTTATTTTTTCAATAGTGAAAATCATTTGAAAACTTCAAGATTATCCTAGGAATTCATTAAAGGGGCTAGTGCAAGCCATACAGTTCATGTTAAAATAGCCCTGCTCTAGTGATGAGGTATTTTGCTACTCACAGACATGTTAGCTGCAAAGGGTTAAGACCTCATTATCAGCTAATTTGTAAGCCTGTGAATCATAGTTACTACTGCAATGTGCAGATCATTGCTGATCTCCACATTGTGGTACTAAACTTATGCTTTTGTAGGCATTGGCATCCCCTAAAGTCACTCTCCTGCACATAGAACACAAAACACACTCACAAGCACACCCCCCCCCACACACCCCCCCCCACACACACACACACACACACACACACACACACACACACACACGCATACATGCACACACACGCACACACACACACACGCGCGCGTGCACACACACACACACACACACATACACAAAGTCCCTACACCTGTTCAAAATCTGTCTGCCCTCCTGGTGGCTAGACTGCCCCTACTTTGCAATCACAGTAATAGTTTACATGTCATTATGGAAATGCCCTGGTGGCTAGAATGTCCCCCAAGAGCAATCATTCTAACAATTTATGCACCATTATGACACTGCTCTGGTGGTTAGTATGTCCCCTCATCCCCAATAACCATAATAATTTTCAAGCCATTAAAGCACATTTGTAGCCTTTCTGATGTGTAGTGATTCCCCACGCCATCAATTTC